>NC_133502.1:55792500-55982500 GCF_049354715.1 Callithrix jacchus
CTAATGAGCTTACCTTTATGACAATTTTCAAAAATCTACTTCATTAGGACTGCTTCTTTCTAAGATACAATGACTTACAGCTTTTCTGTTGCATTTCATGGAAATATTTTGAGTCATTATTATGTTTCTGAATACCATTGTAATATTTCTCTCTTTTGGACTTGCTTGGCCTCCCTTCTTTGGGTATCTTTTCTCTCATTTGTCATATCTCTTCATAGCCTTCAGCATCTCAGTGCTGAGATATATGTTTCTTTGAAGTAAATATTTCATACAGCCTGTCTTGATTTTTAAGACCAAAAAATAAGCTTTGTACTTAAAGTTTTACTACTAAATCCTAGTGTTCTAATGACACTGAATTATTTTCTTTGTCCCATGCTACCTAAAAATGTAGGTAGCATACAGAGCTGCATTGAGATGCTGAAGGCTGTGAAGAGATATGACAAAAGAAATGAATACATTTTTCCTTGTCTAAGCAGTTAAAATTAATGTATAAAGGTTTTATTGATTACTTCCCAATAATATATTTCATTATTAAATTTTATTCAAGAGTAGAAAATATGATAAAACTTACTTTTCTGTTGGGGGGGTATATTAAAATGAATGTAAGCTTACAGCAACACCTTTGTCTGACCTTTTTTAGAGTTATCATAGTTCTACCATGTATTTCCATCCTTTCCTAGTCAACTCTGAATTCTAGAAATGCCATGCTAGTTCAGTCTGTAACTCATTCAGTCATTAATTTAACAAGCCTTTATTGAATGATTACACTGTGTCAGAAATTGTGCTCTTGTCTTACTATTGGTTCAGGTGTAATTTCTGTGACTTAGTCAAACCCAATATGCCTCACTCCCATCTGGCTCTTTCCTAGCTGGCTCTTCCCTATTTCAATGTCCTTAACTTTCTCCGCTTCTGCTGTGTAGTGTCTATGTGTTGCTTTTTAAAAATTAGCCTAATAGTGAACCCTTCTCTCTTTTTGTCCCTACATCTTCTCTTTAGGTGATGTCTTCAGTTCCCTAGGATCTAAATACCATAATTATGTTAATTACTGACAAATGTATATCCCAGACTTTTTTCCTAAGATCTACACTTGTGTATACAGCAGCTTTTGCCATTTCCATTGCATCTGAAAAAGGTATCAGCATCATATTATGCCACAAAATGGGACTCTTGATTACTACACCCTTAACCTCTCCTTCTATATCTTATTTACTTGAGAAAATCCTGCTTGTCCCCACTTCTTTGGATATCTTTCCTCTCATTTGTCATATCTCTTTATAGCCTTCAGCATCTCAGTGCAGAGCTGTATGGTGGGTTTTGCTTAAGTTAAATCTGTGGGAAGTGGCAGCTGTGGCACAGAATGTTGTCTAGTTTTCTCCTTCATCAAGAAACTTAAAAGTAAATGTCACCTTCCCTTTGGTGCTTTTTGCTGGGAACCTCACCTAAATTTGTGTATTCTACCATTTCTTTAATGATAAATTCATAGGTTTTCCAGGAATTCTTATACTACTATTTAGGAACAGCTGCTATAGACCAGGGATTATTCCTGGGACAGCTGGGAATAGAATGAAGCTTCTAAAAGAGATCAATATTCAGTGTATTATCAGAGTAGATTCAATGATGCCTCGTTTATAATTTCTGTCACTTTCCTGTTTCCATATTTTAGCATTAGGAGCATTCATTGCTGTATTTGATTTTTAAATCATCCCTGTTTAATATTACCCTTTCTGCTTTTAAGACTCTGTTTGTATGTTTTCAGCATTTGATTTTTAAATCTTCCCCATTTAATACTACCCTTTCTGCTTTTAAGACTCTGTTTGTGTGTTTTCAGCTAGCAATTCCTTGGTTTGACCCAAATATTTTTCTGCTCAAATACATCTCCTGGTTTCCAGTTCCTCATGCATCTCCATCATTTTATGATAAGTGTCTTACTAAATACCAAATGTTTATCTTTTGTTCACCTACTGCGAGCACTTAGAACACTTAATTTCCAGGTGGCAACCACCTGGAAAATTTATAGTGTTTGAAAATTTCAAATTCATCTGCCATAACTAGCAGACATGTTAACCTCCTTGTTGCTATAGCCTCCCAAAAATGCCAGTTAAAATTTGTTGGGAGTTTGATATATATTTTGAATAGACGGTATTAGTTTTTTTTTTTTTTTTTTTTTTTTGGGGGGGTGGGAGGAAGGCAGGAAGGAAGGGAATAAGGACGGTAGGGAGGAAGGAAGGGATGAAGGAAGGAAGGAAGGAAGGAAGGGAGGAAGCAGGGAGGGAGGGAGGGAGGGAGGGAAGGAGGAAAGGGAAGAAAGGAAATCAAGCAATGAAAGAGACATTGCCGACCTGGATCTAGAGGTTTACAAGTTGATTTCTTTTTTTTTTGAGAGAAGGAAAGAAAAAAAAAAATAAGTAAAGGAGAGAAAGAAAGAGGAAGAGAAAGAGGGAGAGTAAATGGAAATATTGCTTTATTTTGAAAAAAATTGGGTATTAATAATGGCCAATCAATGTTTCATTTAAACTAATGGGTAGGTGTGATGTGGTATTGACAAGAATGTATATTTTGTGTATTTGAAGTGGAGAGCTCTATAAATATTAAGTTTACTTGTTCTGGATCTGAGTTCGAGTCCTTGATATCCTTATTAATTTTCTGTCTCATTGAATCTAAGTCTCCTATCTGGGTGTTAGGATCGTTAGCTCTTTTTGTTGCATTGATCCTTTTACCACTATATCTTTGTTGCTTTAAAATCTATTTTATCCGATACAAGAATTGCAACTCCTGCTTTTTATTTATTTATTATTTATTTTTGCTCTCCATTTGGTTGGTAAATCTTTCTCCATCCCTTTGTTTTGAGTCTTTGTGTATCCTTGCAAGTGAAACAGGTCTGGATGTAACATGCCGTTGGGTTTTGGCTGTGTCTTTTGATTGGGGGATTTAGTCAATTTAAATTTAGGGTTACTGCCATTTGATGTTGACTGGCTGTTTTATCCATTTGTTGGTGTAAATTCTTCTTTATGTTGGTGCTCTTTACTTTTTGGTATATTTTTAAAAAGGCTAATACTGGTTGTTTCTTTCTGTGTGTAATGCTTCTTTCAGAAGCTCTTGTAAAGCAGGCCTGGTAGTAATAAAATCTCTGAGTTCTTGCTTGTTCATAAAAGATTTTATTTTTCCTTCAGTTGTGAAGCTTAGTTTGGCTGGATATGAAATTCTGGGCTGAAGGTTCTGTTCTTTGAGGATGTTGAATATTGGCCCCCACTCTCTTCTGGCCTGTAGAGTTTCTGCCAAGAGATCTGCTGTAAACCTGATAGGCTTGCCTTTGTGGGTAATCTGACCTTTCTCTCTGGCTGCCCTTAGTATCCTCTCCTTCGTTTCAACCCTGGTGAATCTAACGATTATGTGCCTTGGGGTTGCTCTTCTTGAGGAATATCTTTGTGGTGTTCTCTGTATTACCTGGGGTTGAATGTTGACCTGCTTTGCTAGTTTAGGAAAATTTTCCTGTATAATATCCGGAAGGGTATTTTCCAGCTTGGATTCATTCTCTCCGTTGCATTCAGGTACACCTATCAAACGTAAATTTGGTCTTTTCACATAGTCCCACATTTCTTGGAGACTTTGCTCATTGCTTTTTATCCTTTTTTCTCTAATCTTTTCTTCACGTTTTATTTCATTAAGTTGGACTTTGACCTCTGATATCCCTTCTTCTGCTTGAACAATTCTAGCGTTTAAACCTGTGCAAACTTCTCGGAGTTCCTGTATTGTATTCTTCAGTTCCATTAATTCACTCATACTCCTCTCTAAGTTGTCTATTCTCAATAGGATTTCATCAAACCTTTTTTCAAAGTTCCTAGTTTCTTTACGTTGGGCTACAACATGTTCTTTTAACTCACCGAAGTTTATTATCCATTCCTTGAAGAGTGATTCTGTCATCAGGAGGTGCTCGTTCTCCATCAAGCCTTGTTCGGTTGTTGATGTGGAACTGTGATCATCTTTAGAGGGAGAGGCGTTCTGATTTTGAGTGTTCTCAGCTTTTTTACGCTGGTTTCTTCCCGTCATTGTAAATTTATCCTCCTGCTGTCTTTGAATTTACCAACTTTCAGATTAGGTCTCTTGAGTGGATGTCCAGGTTGTTAATTCCCAGGGCCAGAGCAGCGGCGTTAAAACTGATGGTGCTTTTCTGCCCAGGATTCTCCTGTTGGGCTTCCTTCTTGTTTTCGTAGTAGGCAACTCTGCCTTCCTGAGGCTCCAAACCTCGGTCAGAAGGGGAACCGGCCCTGTTTACTCTGCGCCGAGCGCTGCCGCGTCGATGTGCAGGCGGAACCGCTGCGCCGACCACGAGAGTCGCGTTGGCGACTCGTGTGTTTCCACCCCTGGGGGATCTCCTGCTCCGTGAGCGACCAGGCTTTGTCTGAAAGTGTGGCGTCCTCTAGTTCTCCGCGCCTTCCCTGAGAGCTGCAATCCCGGGATGTTAGCGATTGGCCATCTTGGATCGTTGACAGTATTAGTTATTGGTTTAGTTGCATTTTATATCCCCTGCAGCAGAGTTAGCAACACAGCTACTATTGTATCGGTTGGAATCATTATGTCATGGAGGTTGTAGGTTGGGGCCTTGTAATTTGTGTACGATATAGTAATTCATTTATTCGGTCTTTCAGATCAGGAATAGAATATTAGAATGTTATGAAAAGACACTTTGGTTTACCCATATCTGCCTATATGATGAAGTTAATAGGATTCATTGTTGCTGGTGGAAATATTTATAATAAAATAATTTAGTTATAGAAGATAACCATGTGGGATATTGCTTTTATTAAATTGTCAATGAAGGAAAGAAAAAGGTTTTCTAACTGTTATAGGCTGTACTGTGTTTCTTATAAATTCCTGTGTTAAAGCCCTAAACCTCATTATGTCAGAACTTGACTATGTTTTGAGATAGAGCCTTTAAAGAGAGGAGAGTTAAAATGAGATCATTAGGGTAGCCCTAATCCAATCTGACTTGTGTCCTTATAAGAAGAGGAAATTTAGAGTAACAGCCATTCAGGAATGTACATGGACAGAGGATAGACCATGTGAAGATACAGTGAGGAGGTGGCCATCTGCAAGCCAAGTGGAGAGGCCTGGAACAAATCATTTCCTTAAGGCCCTCAGAGGGAACCAACTCTGCCAACATCTTGATCTTGGACTTCTGGCCTCCAGAAAAGAGAAAATGAATTTCTGTTGTTTAAGCCACTCAGCCTGGGGTATTTTGTGATGGCAGCTCTAGAAAACTAATATACTTACTTAGGAAATTTTTCCTACTTGCTTACAAGTCTTTGGCTATAGAAGAAAGTAGCCTATACTGAATGATTTTTCACTTTATCAAATAAGTTGAAATAGCAGTTGTAGATCTGCTGTGTTGGATGTTCACTAGTTATCAGTTTAGGAATATCAAAGGTTCTTCTACAAACTATGAATTATCACATGATTTGAAATAATTACAAGTATGCTTCAATTCCTCTTTTGAGTAGACATGAAACATAAATTAGTACCTATATAAGGATATGTTAAGGCGCTTTAAAATAAATATATTCATGAAAATTCTCATTTAATTTCAGGGTTAGATCTATGGCATTTTTTAGATTTTGTTTTAGAATGCACTTAACCATGTTGTACTGTACCAAGTTTTTGTTTTGTCTTTTTCTTTTACTCACTATATCCATATATATATATCCATAAATTTATATATATATCCATCAATATATATATACCTATATATATATATTTCTTGTCCATTTTCCCCTGTTTTGCTACTATAATAGTTGCAGTTTTTATATAAGCAGGTAACTGATAAAAATTAGTAACACTCTGAGTTATCTCTTGACACTTTTCCAAAAGTAAGTCATGGGTAGATAACGTTATTTTTTTTTTCATTTTCCCATGGAAATAGTGACGGCATTTAGTATCTCCAAATTGTGTAGTGCTGGTTCTGCAAATAGACCTTGGAGTAAAAGCTATGTCTGTAAAGCCAGCCTATGATTTCTAATGGTTTTACATCTCAGGGAAGTAATTTGACCACCTGTATTCATCTAGTAAGTATACTTAGAAATTTACTTAGGAATTCTAAAGTATACATTAGTATGCTTTACGTATATATTTGTATATATTTAGTAAGTATACTTAGGAATTCTAAAATAATTTTAATAATATAAGCCAAATATAATGAAAGTTAAATTTATTTTTAAATATAATTTACATATGTTTGCATATACTTACCAAAATGTTGAAATATGTAAAATTTTGTGTTCAACAAATTCTTTTTTTCACAAAAGTATGATGAGATATAACTGGGCCATTCCCAAGATAATTACAAGATTTATGAAAAATATTTATAGTGTATTTATAGTGTATTACAAGCGTGGTATACTGGTAAGAGACCACATATTTAAATCCTCCCAGTTTATTTCCAGAGATCATCTGTATAGAGTTGGCATCAGAAGTTTAAATTAGAGACTTGGATATGAGATTGTAAGATTAATCATTTTGTAGTACAAATATAAACTATAGTGGAAAGCAGCAGAGTGGAATAGAAAGAGCACGTCCCAAAATCACTAGAAGGATTAAGGATTCTGTGGATTGACATTGAAGAACACTGGGCATGGAGGAACTACTTGCAGCTAAAGATTGCTTTTTGAGATACTGAGCTAAGAACATTTCCTGAATCTGCTGTGGCTTGGGCTGATAGATGGTGATGAAGAAGAAAATCACATCAGGAAGACCTCTATATCTTTTTGGAGGTTAACAGACTGAAAGTGGCATCAATACAGCATTAATCTTTTTGAGAAACTAACAGTTTACAGTGTTTGCAGATTTTTGGCCAGCTACGGATTTGAAGTAGCTACTTGAGCAGTTCTGTCAGTGTCACCTATGAACCATAGCGAACATCAAGTAACAGGACAGTATCACCAGTGACGACCAACGTTTTAGAAGTCTCTTACACTCATGGCTGTTAAGTAATATTTACTGCACCTTAGTTTTGCAATATGAAGTGGGAAATTACAAACAAAGTAGGTGGAAGAAAATTTCAGGCTAGTGTATTCTGAAGAAGAGCTTAATATAACAAATCTGTGTACTACAGAGAAACCTCAGCCGTGGATGGAGCAAACACATTAATGGCAATCTTATGAATCTTGTTGTAGACAAGGCTGACATGTAACCAGTTGGTGGAAGAGGCATGGAGATAATCAGATGCTGCAGGTAGAATTGCCAGCTCCTTTCCAGAAACCAGACTGTATTTATGCAGCTTGCAGAATCTTGAATTAGTAGTTGTATTGGTTTGTTAGGGCTGCCATAACCAATTACCACAAACTGTGTGCCCGTAAACAACAGAAATTTAGTCTGTCACTAAAGTTCCTGAAACATAGTGTTAGTAGGGTTAGCATCTTCAGAAAGCTCCAGGGGAGAAACTATTCCATGCTTTTCTTCCAGCTTCTGATGGCTACCTGGAGTCCTTTGTGTTCCTTGGCCTGTAGATGCATCACTCCACTCTCTGCCTGTATCTTCCCTTGGGGTCCTCACCTCTGCTTATGGACACTAGTTATTGGATGATGTCAGTCACAGGATGATTTCATCTCAAGATCCTTAACTAATTTCATCTTCAAAGTTCCTATTTCTAAATAAGTGATATTCTCAGGTTCTGGGTGGATAGGCATTTTGGAGGGGGGGTGTCACTGTTCACACACTACAGTCATCTTTGTCATAAGTCCTATAACTGCATGGAGATAGCACTGTCATCTTTGAGTATCATGAAACAGTTCAGGGAAATTATTCTAATAAGTATATCTGGAAAGCATACATCATTAAATTGTGAAATAGTTTAGTTTTTAAGTGTTATTAATGTACTTCTGAAATATGCTTTACTTTTGTCATTGTGTGAAAATATTAAACCGGTTAAAACTGAAATTAATGTATGCCTTTGTATTAGTCCATTCTCGCATAGCTATAAAGAACTACCTGAGACTTAGTAATTTATAAAGAAAAGTGGTTGAAGTGGCTCACAGTTCCACCTGCTATACAGGAAGCATGGCTGAGGAGGCCTCAGGAAACTTACAATCATGGCAGAGGGCAAAGGGGCATGTCTTACATGGCTGGAGAAGGAGGAAGAGAGAGCAGGGGGAGGTGCTGCACACTTTTTAACAGCCAGATCTCATGAAAACTCTTTATCATGAGAGCAGCAAGAAGAAAATTCACCACCATGATCCAGTTACCTCCTCCCTGTGCCCTTCTCCAACACTGGGAATCACAATTTGACATCAGACGTGGGAGGGGACACAAATCCAAACCATATCAGCCTCTGAATTTAAGGAATTTTTTATTGATAGTCTATGATAATAACAATAACTGTAATAAGTGATTTTAGTGGGCAAAATTAATATGTCTTAAATTATATTACAGAAACATTATTTGATAGGAGAAACTGTTTTTTAGACCATGGACTCTGAGGCTGGCTAACTGGTTCACATGGAGTTGAAACCTCAGCTTCTTAGAGGTATAATCTTAGACAAGTATCTTAATCTCTCTGAGCTTCCGTTTTCCTACCTATAAAATGGGTGCAATATTAGTAGTTAACCCAGAGGTTTGTTGTGAGGATTAAACAGGTTAATATGTATAAATGTTTATAAAGCTTGTAGAGTACCTACTAAACTATATAAATATTCTCTATGTTTGTTATATTTGTTGCTGTTATTTTTCCATGATTATTGTTGACACACATTTGCCTATCTGTCATGAACAGTGCAGATAACATGAGTCTATGTGAATAATATGTTGTTATCAAATTTTAATATGTATTGTCAGAAATTATTTGAAGATATTCCAGTGGTATGTTGCCTGAAGCTTATTCAAACTTTAGAACATAACAACCACAAATTTTGTATGCTTATGTTGGTACTTTTCTAAAAATTAAAGAATAATACACATACACTTACACGAATTATAAGCGTACAGCTCAATGCATTTTCACCAGTTGGACATGCTAACATAGGGAATGGAATTTGGAAAATAGGTTCTATTTTTCTTTGCTTCAGCCTGCAACACTTTAATTTATATTTTGAACTTTGACATAAGATTTCTTTTGAAAAGGGAGTTCTGGTACTAAACAACCTTTGAAAACAACTGGTCTCCAGGAACTCTTCAACTCTGACCTTATTTTTCTGGAGGTGTATGCATGCATTTAAGAAATACATTTTTTCATTGCAGCCAATAATTTTGAAGAAATGCCATATAGAAATATAAACTAACTTATGACAAATTATATAAGTGATAGGAAAATCTAAAATGATATATAGTCACACTCATAGGAAAACCTAAAGAAAATAAAGGCCAGGATGGTGGCTCGCTACTGTAATTCCAGTACTTTGGGAGGCTGGGGCAGGCAGATCACGAGGTGAGGAAGTTGGATACCGGGCTGACCACATGGTGAAACCCCTTCTCTACTAAAAATATAAAAGTTAGCCGGGTGTGGTGGTGCATGCTTGTAATCCCAGTACTCAGGTGGCTGAGGCAGGAGAATCACTGAAACCCGGGAGGCAGAGGTTGCAGTGAGCTGAGATTGTGCCACTCCATCCTAGGCAACAGAGCAAGACTCCGTTTCAACCAAAAAAAAGAAAAAGAAAATAAGATCTAGGGTAATCCTCCCTTCTTCCCTATAGATTTAAAATTGATCAGCAGTGAGACCCTTTTGTCATCTAAATATCTATCACTGTGTTGGTGGTTTCTTGGGAACTATCTTTCAAACTATGTGTTTTATGGAAAAAATAACGAGTGTCATTAGTAGTTTTTGATATGTTTCAATCCTATAAGGAAAGGACTCTTAAAGCAGCTTATTGAACTCCTGTTTGGTAGGCTCTGTGCTAGGCACTTGTATTAGCAAGAATTAAGCTGGACTGTGAGTGACAGAAAAACAAAATAAAGTTGGTTTAAATAAGATTTATCCATTCATTGTTTAATTAGTCATTTACTGAATGCCTCATCCATTCCAAGGCACCAAAGATCTATAAACACAAAAGCCTTTGCTTTCTTGAAGTTTACATCTTAGGTGGCAGATACAGGGCCAAGCCAAGTCACTGTATGTCTTATGTGTGGCGTAGGCATGCCGGGGCAGGGTTTTTTGCAGTTTTAGATTGAGTGGTCAGAGAAGGTTTTGTAGAGAAAATGGCCTTTGAGAAAATTCTAAAGGAGCTGAGGAGAGGCCATTTATATTGGTATTTGAGAGAAGTATATTCCAGGCAGAAGAAAAAGAAAGTGTAAAGGCTTCAAGATAAGGAAGTGAGACTGGAGCAGAGGGAGGGAGGAAGGCATAATAGGAGACAACGTCAAAAAAGTAGTAGATCCTGTCGGGCGTCACTGTCCATTGTAAGGATTTGACTTCACTCTGACATGAGGAGCCACTGGAAGGTTTCGAGCAGAACAGTGACATCTGACTCAAAGGACTGCTTTGGCTATTCTGTTGAGGAAAAAATGTAGGCGACTAATGGTAGAATGAATAAAACCACTCTGATGCTGTTAAAATAATCCAGAGGAGTGATAATGTTGGCTTGGATCAGGAAGAGTAGTGAGGGTGGTAAGAAGTATTTGGAAAATGTATGCATTTTGAAGTTAAAACCAACAAGGTGTTCTGTATGGTTAGATGTGTGGGTCAAGAGAGAGAAAAGAGTTATAAAAACTAATGATTTATTGCAATGTAGGGGCAATTCAAGGAGGAAGATAAATTCTAATTGGAAATGTGAGTTTAAACTGCTTAAAACCTTAAGGAAACTTGTCCAAACAGGTCATTGGAGTTCAGGGGAAGGATCTAGGCATGAGAAAAAATTCTGACTTTTTTCAAGTCCAGCTAACATGGAGTCTTGGACTTGTGAGGCTGATCTGGTCTCCAATAGCTGCAAGTGAAAACTAGTCTCATTTGAAAGTCAGTCAGTCTGCACGTAACATTTCCCCTGTGACAAAGTTAAAAGCAGTAAAATTGTACTGTACATGTACATGTACACAGAACCATCATAATGAGGGAACATTTTGAATATTGTTACTAAACATTTCTGATATGCACCTCTTTTTATTTAATATTCATACCATGGTTTTGAATATCTTATCTAGGGGAATTCTCAAATCTTATAAGCAAACTTGATTTCCTTTGAGATGGGCTTCTCCCAGTAATATACTTTTCTCTTCTAAAAAGCCGCTTGCCTTTAATACCTTCTTTGTGCTTGTAGAGGACAGGGCTGCCTCTTTCTCTCGGGATGAAACAGTGCAACAGAATTGACTGGAGGCCTTTAATTGGTTGTATTCACTTCCTCCACTTGCCTTCTCCCTTTCCTTGTTCCATGCTCCATAGCAAAAGAAGGCATTTTTCTTATAGTATTATGTAAAAACAATAAAAATAAAATCATCATTGCATACAGTATAGTAAATTAATTAGGGACTGCAAATTCCATTTGTTATTATATGGAGTTCCATCAAGAATACGAACAATGGAGAAAGAAGAGCTGAGTCAAGTGAGTCAAGGAAGGTACAACTACTTGGTGAGGATGACTGGCTCTTCACTTAGCATTGCTTCTCTCTTTCTCTCTTTCTTTCCTTCTTTCCTTTTCTTTTTCTTTTTCCAAGATTTCCTTCTGTCACCCAGGCTGGAGTGGAGTAATGTGATCACTGTTCACTGTAACCTCAAATTCCTGGGCTCAAGCCATCCTCCTTCCTCAACCTCCTGAGTATCTAGGACTGTAGGCAGGCACCACTACCCCTGGCTAATTTTTAAAAATATTTTTATAAGATAAGGTTTCACTGTGTTGTCCAGTCTGGTCTCAAACCCCTGGCCTCAAGTGATCCTCTCACCTCAGCCTCTCAAAGTGCTGGCATTATAGGAGTGAACTTCTGCATCCAGCAGCACAGTTTCTTTACATTTGTCTTTGCCTGTTATGAACCAAGCTACAATTTATTTTTACTCTGAGTTTTTTACACTCTTGTTCTAGTGTTCTATCTTTTCTTCGTAGTATTGGATTTTATAATGATATTCTAGAATTTAGGTTTTGTTGTAGACCTACTTAATAGTCAGGATTTTTTTTTTTATGCCACTGAGGGTTGTTTTGGGCCATCTTGTCCACACAGTTTTATTATTTTAACTTGCATTTGTAAAATGTTGTTATAGCTTTATAAAATGCTTTTATTATTACAATCATCTAGGAAGAAATATATTGCTTGATCCTGAAACTAAATATTTTTGCAAATGAAACAATTGATTCAATTGTGAGTGTAGGAAGGCTGATTTAGTTTGCATGTTTAAATTGTCTATGGTAATAAGTTGCTCTTTAAGCTTTCCTTAAAGAAATCAATTTCCCTGGATTGTATCATGATATGTAAGAGTGAGTGTGGCATTTCTTAGTAAGCTTGTTATGAAATAATGACCAATACCTCCAGGAGATATTCATAGAGGATTATTTTTTTATTATAAATATTACTTTGTGTAACCTCTCTTCTTCTTTCTTACTTGAAGTCTTAATCTAGTAAATCATAGAGGCCATGGTATTATAAAAGGCATGTATTCGTGATTGCTTTAAACTTAAGTATTTATAGTTTCGATTTTAACTTTAAAGCTTCTTTAACACCTCTGGGATATAATTATCATAATAATAAGACACTTGGGGAAAAGTCTGTGTCTTAGATTTTAATGTCTGGGATATTTAATCTGTTGTATTTTCCTGTTACATTTTTCATGCTCTTATCTTGAGAGGTTAAAGTTAAATCCAAAACCCATTCCTTCAGCAAACATTTGAGTATCTGCAATACTTTTGTAACTGAAAATACAAAGATGAATGGTGTCTCCTCTTATGGAATTCCCAGCCATTTGGGAGAGGAAGACAGATAAAAAGATAAATGTAAATATAGAGGGATAATTGTAGAGATAGAGATAATTACCAGTTCTGATGGGGAGAAAGGGCACTTTACCTGTATACTTGCTGTAGTTTTTGACTCCTTATAAAGTATGAATGGTTGTGACCCAGGGGTGAAGTACACAAGGCAGATGGACACACATTATTCCCAGGATAAGGTACAGATTGGATGAAGAGGGATATGGGCAGGGGAACTATAAGCAGTATGTTGTTTTGAGATGAATACTTGGCAGAATATGAAGTAGAGCACCCCAGGTTGTGAGTTGGGCCTTGTTTAGGAACTCAGATGTTATGTAACCAGTTTATTGACATACATTGGAAGGGGGCAGCTTTACTGATTGTCTGGAAACCCCTGTGCACAGTGTAAAAATGGCACTGGAGAAAAGCAGTAGGAGGCCAGAGATCAGAGAAAAGGGTTCTTGGTGACTTTAAACATGTTAAGAAGGAATCAAGTATTGTTTGTCAAGTAAAATACCTCAGTGTTATGATTGTTTGAATCTGAGGATTACAAGAGAGGAAAGGGTCAAGATCAGTGGGTTTCTAGCACAAGAAAGGGAATTTATGGTCATTTTGCCTCTGTGGTGGGGAGATTGCAGATAGGGAGCTGGTTGGAGGTAGAGACTCATGATGTCTGAAGTAACTAAGAGATGTCATCTGGTGGAATGTTAACTGAGGAAAATGCAAAAGTCAGAACTGTCTAGTTAGCTCTGTTTGATAAAGGCTCTGTTTTGTTAGTTTTCTTCCAAATAATGTATAGGAATACAGAAAATATGGTTAATTTCTTGGTGAGAAGATTGAAAGATAAAATTCACACATAGGTCACATACAGAGACACCAGTAAATTAGCACTTCTTTGAGAGTCTACAATTTAATACTCCCTGATGTAGTTTAGATTTTTAAGACATAAAATATAGTTCCTGACCTCAAAGAACTTGACACATGTGAAAAATGTGGCTAAAATTATGTTGAAGATACGTAAAAGAATTGTCTATAGAAATAGAATAATTGCTGAAAAAATAAAAACACCAAGGGAATTCTTTTTTTATGTTCTGGGGTATATGTGTCAGATGTGCAGGTTTGTTACATAGGTAAACATGTGCCATGGTGGTTTGCTGCACCTGTCAACTCTGCCTAGGTACTAAGCCTGCCATGCATTGGCTGTTTTTCCTGATATTCTCCCTGCTTCTGCCTGCCACTCCCACAGGCCCCAGTGTGTATTGTTCCCCTTCCTGTGTCCATGTGTTCCCAGTATTCAGCTCCCACTTATAAATACATCAGGGGAACTCTTAAAATTCTCTTTAGTTTTACCCATCAGATTGTGTACATTTTATTAGCCCAGAATTCTCACACTCCTTTCTTTCTTCCACGTGTGTGTTGGTCCTAATTTAAAAACCAACAGTGAGAGATTGGTCAATTACAGTTAATCTGCTTAACTATAATGTACAAGTAATGTAATCAGAGACTTTTGATGAAGCATAAGAAATAGCTTAGTGAGATTTCCATTTGTAGAGTAGCCTCAAGAACCGTTTTATTTTTTTGAAGACAGCTTGCTTACTCTTCATGATATTGACCTGAAATGTTTGAATATTCTCCAAACATTCCTACTATTTTGCTATTGAAAATAGCAGACCTTCTTCTTAGGCTGACTTCCACAGTACTATCCTCGGCCTGGTGATGATGATATTGAAGATATGATGACTTTCTTTACCTTTTCTTTGATTCGAATATCACTTATTTCAGTCATTAAGCTATTCATTTCTGATTTAGTTCTAAGAGTAAGAATAACATGCTATTCTTTAAAAAAATTCTCCCTATATTCAGCATGCAAAATTTTATGAAATATCTATGAGGTAAAAATATGTGGTGAGATCCTTCCCATTTCACTAATGTGGAAATGAAGCCCAGGAGAAGTTGCTTCCAATCATAAAGAGAGTAGTTCCTGACCCAGTGACAACCACAGAATTGGAAAAGGCACAAGCCTTTTATGCAGTGAAGTAAGTCCCTCTCCCACCTAGCTGAGAAGCACTCACTCATTGGGGTGACTCTATCTTCAGTTACGAGTAGCTGGCTTCCTCTGAGGGCAGCCAAGGCTGTTAGGCACCTCTGAGAATGAGACAAAAAATGTTCTTCTCTTACACCCCCCACTGGAATTCTGCCCTCTGACCAGACATGTACTTCTATATCCATATGATATAATAAAAAGTAAATATTTGGTCTTTGTCCCTGGTGCTTGACACAAAGCTCCTAGAAGTTTTGAAATTTCCTGAGTGATAGCATATTTTGTATGTTAATGTACTAACTAAAGGCAGGTAGGGGTATAGCTTCAGGGTGAAGACCTGTCTCTGGAAGTACGAAGCATGTGATTGAAGGGTTAGAACTATCAGCTTATACCCAGCCTCTGACTGTGAGAGGGGCTGAAGATTGAGCTCAATCACAAATGCCAATCATTTAATCAATAGTGCCTTTGTAATGAGGCTTCAGTAAAGACTCTGAAAGAGGATAGGGGAGCTTCTGGGTTGGTAACACATGGATGTGCTCGGAGGGTGGATGTGCTGGAAGGGCATTGAAACTGTACACCACCCTCCTCCCACCATTTCTTGCCTGTACATCTCTTCCATTTGGTTGTTCCTGGGTTGTATCCTTTATAATAAAACTATAATCATAAGTATAGTGTTTTCCTGATTTCTGTGAGTCATTCTAGTGAATTGTGGAACTTCAGGGAAGGGAGTTTTGGGAATCCCCAAATGTATAGCCAGTCAAAATTATGAATGGTTCCCTAGACTGGCAACTGGCATCTGAAATGAGGGTAGTTTCGTGGGAGTGAGCCCTTCTATTTGTACCACCTGTCACTAAATCTGGGTAGTTAGTGTTGGAATTGAAGGACTTTGTCCTTAACTTTTGGAGCACTGACTCGGACACCCAATTGGTATTGGAGAATTAGACAATTGATTGGTGCTGGAACAGTGTATTTGGTGTCAGAAAAAAAACAAACAATGTATTTTTCCTCCCAACATTTGCCCTGTGCTTTTTCTCATATGGGAGTCCCTCAGACCTACTGGTCTGTTCTTAGATCTTTTGCTAATTTGACATATGTGCATAATAAAATTGGTTAAGCAGGCTAAGACAGTATGTTAAGTATGTGGTTTTGTTCAAGATGAGATACCACTTTAATATGTATACTACTTAAAAAATAAATACATATATATTCACCCATCCATCCAGAGTGCTTAGGTATATATATATATTCCCTGGGTTTGGGCAGGGAATATGGATTGCTTGTGATTGCAATATGCAAGAATGTACAAGAAACCCCTTATGTGAAAATTATATCTGTCTATTTAAATGTTGTTACTGACAGGGGTTATGAAAATAAAATGATAATTTATAATAATTTATATATAACGCAATGGTTAAAAATAAGATCTGGAATGAAACTCCTTGAATTCAAATTCTAGCTTCATCGCTTTTTAGTTGTTTGACCTTTTTACTTAGGTAGGTAAAGATGAGCTCATTTCCTCATCTGTTAAATGGGAATAATAATAATAATGCCTACTGCATGAGGTTCTTGTGAGGATTGAATGAACTAGTTAATAGAAAACACTTAAGACAGTACCTGACATACATAAACAGTACATTTTACATGCTGTTATTACCATTATTATTATTTTATTGTCACTGCTACTATTATAATTACTGCTACCACTATACTACTAATGCACTAACTTCCTTTTTGAACCTAATTTATAGCACAAAGTGGATGTATGGTTTATAAACGTTTCTAAGCATGTATTTACTTAATAAAGAGACAGGGTCTTGCTCTGTCACTCAGGCTGTAGTGCAGTGGTGCCATCACCAGTCACTGTAGCTTCAAACTGAAGCAATTTTCCCACCTCAGCCTCCATATTAACTGGAACTAGAGGCACATGCCACTATGCTTGGCTAATTTTTTTTTTTTTTTTTTTTAATTTTTGGAGGGACAGTCTTGTTTTGTTGTCCAGGCTGGTCTCGAACTTCTGGCTTCAAGTTGATCCTCCTGCCTCAGCTCCTAAAGTGCTAGGATTACAGATGTGCACCACCATGCCCAGCTTGCTTTTGAACCTTTATTTAATCAGAAGTTGCAGAGTTATAGGAAGTATAAAAAGTGACTGAACCACCTGTAAGAGTTCTTGAAAAATGATAGTGGAAATGCTAATGAGACATTAAGGGAGAGATCAAATAGACTAGGAGAGCAAAAGGAATCTCTTCTGTAATGCAGATAGAGAACTTTGAAAGAAGCAAAGAAAAAAATCGGAAATGAGAAGAGTAAACCATTGGCCTAATCAAATAGAATCTTGGATAATTGACAAGCAGACGTAAAAATGAAAGAGCATAACATAGGAATAAGCAGTATACAGCAAGGTATTGGGGAAATGAGTTAAATAGTTAAAAAGGTAAGAATCTGTGATTCTTAAACTTGAGACAATGACTCAGATAATGGGGCATATCATTATAGCATTGAGTGTATAAAGTCAAAGTATCACAGAAAGGGAATATATAAGAAGTTAAAAAAAAAACTACTGAGAAAATATACATGAGTATAAATCCAGACTATCTTCATCACAGTGGGAGCAAAATATTAAAGTACCATCATGCTCCAAGCACAAACAAGTATTATATATGTGGTTCTCTGAAGAGTTCAGTCATTGAACTCCTTAAACATTGCATCTGAGGCTTAGATTGCTAATTTTTTAAAATAAGAAAATATATTTAGGTTTTATTTAAAGATGTTAATGTCAAAATATGAAATGTTATTTTCTAGGTTAATAAAAAATACCATTTCATGTTCTTATACATTGTTTTTAATGTCTTCTTACTATTTTTATTATTTTAAACGAAGCTTAAAATTTTTTTTAAAAAACTCAGTTCCATTTTGTTAGGAATTTAGATTGCTTCCAAGGATATTCCTCTCCTTATAGATGAAACTTGAATTGTACTCATTCTTCAGGATTAATTCAAATCCTAAGAATGGCAGATTACCATGAATTACTGTATATATTCTTTAAACATTATTTTATATAGTTCACATTGATCAAAAACAATAGACTTTTTTAAACCTATAATTCATATGTACCTAAAGCAAATATTTTAAAAGTTGGTTTAGATCATTCTGTCTTCTTTTTGCATTATTAAATCTTTTTCCTAGTGTCATATAAAATTGACTATGCAAAGATTTTCAGAAATGATCCTTAATGTCTGTTCTTCTGGGTGACCAGTATATTCTCATTGTGACACAGTGCCCTAGTTTGCCATTTCTTCATGTGTACCGTGTGAGCCACTTTAAGTCAAAGAAGGAAAAATATTATTAGATAATAAACACAGATTGCATTCAGGATATCAGTAAAGGAAGCTTGACATTTGTCATTATAAATAGCCTCTGATACCTTTGCTTTCCTGTTGTAGATAAGTTTGGACAATAGAAAGCACTTTTATTCATCTTTCCCATCTATTCACTGTTCCCTGTCAAGAGATGATTTTGAAAAATGTTTAAATTGTATTTAAATCAGTTGAATTTTAAAAACAGTTTTCTTTTTGTCTTCTCTGAATAGACTGATGATTTTGTAGTATTTCTAATGGTCAAGAACACTAATAAAACTTACTTCTTAAGTGTGGTTTATTTGTGTGTATAAGCATTTCTGAAATTTTGTCTTATGTTTTGAAGAATGTCTTACTGAATTTCTTTTATAACTAGATTTTAAAAATTGAAAGGTGAAAAAACTTGGTGCAATTCATTTTTCTTTATTTTATAATGAATTTTCTTACATGAGTATGAGTTTTTTCATGAATGTTTTGTTTCTAGGGTGCCTTACCTTTTATATATTATAATTTTGTCCTTTCAAGGCATTTAATATACTCTCTTTTAGTCTCTGTAGAAACGCTGGAAAAGAATTTGAGGCAGATGGGAAGGCAGCTTCAACAGCTTGAGAAGGAATTGGAAACCTTTCCCCCTCCTGAGGACTTGCATGACAAGTTTGTGACAAAGATGGCCATATCCTTTGATATCTAAATAACTTAAGTCACTAGTCAACTAGAAATACAATTTATTTAATATTTTAGATCTATTTGCATAACCAGAGATCATTCTGTAGTGCCAAATTACAGAAGGTTTAACCCTTGCCTTTTTGCAGGGAAATTTATCAAAGTGTCTGTCTGTCATAAATAATACACAAATGTATGTCTATTTATTTATTTATTTTTTTCTTGAGGCAGTCTTGCTCTGTCACCCAGGCTAGAGTACAATGGCATGGTCTCGGCTCACTGCAACCTCTGCTTTCCAGGTTCAAGTAATTCTCCTGCCTTGGTCTCCTGAGTAGCTGAGACTACAAGCATGCACTACCATGCCCAGCTAATTTTTTTTTATTTTTAGTAGAGACAGGGTTTCACCATGTTGTCCAGACTGGTATCGCACTCCTGACCTCAAGTGATCCACCTGCCTTAGCCTCCCAAAGTGCTTGGATTACAGGTGTGAGCCACTGTGCCCTGCCACAAATGTATACGCATCAATTTCTATCCTTTTTTCCTTTTTATCAGCTTGGATAATAGTATGTTCTCTCATCTCTCCCCTGTCGTATGCCTTATTTCCTTCTGATGTTCATGATGAATTGAAAGGATATTAAAACTCAGCTTGAGGAAGTCTGACTCTAAAGTTATGGTATGATTTAGATACCTTTGAAATGTCTGAGGAAGCAGAGATAAGACTTCATAAACATGTTTAACTAGTCAGCTTCACTTCAAGCATTAGTATATATTATAAATTAGTTCATGTTCCACAAAATTTAATATTTTCTTAAGAAATACTAGATGGTTGCAAAATCAAAATGGAGTTTATTATAGTCACTACTTGTATTGATATTTTTCGAATCCAAATAAATTAATAAATTTATATATGTGTATATGCATACACACACACCTATATATACATAATTAATAGCATGAGGCTTGTGTCCTGTTTAAGCTTTCCTTTGTATTCAGTTATCTTTATTATCACTAAGTTTGTAGCTTAATCTCTAATGAGTAACTGAAGTAATAAACTTTTTTATTTCCTGAAACTAATGTTGAGTTGCATTGCAAACCATTTTGTGAAATTACAGACTGATATCTTTTGTGTTGTAATAAAATATTACTACAGTGCATTATTAAAATCCCATGTGGACAAATGAAATCTGTATGAAAGATAACCCACTTCTAAAATGAGCTCTTATAAGTAGACACTCCTAATATCTTAAACTGAGGTACTTGAAAATAAAATGACTATTTTTCCTTTTTCTGCCTCTTCTCTCCTGAGATTTAGTGAATCACAAAATTAATATTTGGCTTGTCATAGATTTTATTGTATATGCTTTCAGCTTAATTGTGAACTAGTTCAATTTTAGCTTCGTTCACTGTCTCTGTCAGGGAATATCGTAAAAATATACTCCAACAACAATCAATTCAGGCTAATGTGTTTGTTTCCTTTTGTATCTTCCCACCCATCCAGTTTCTTGTTTCATTAGGGAGGATGCCTTTATCACCACAGTAAGGCTTTTTTTTTTTTAAATAAAGGTGAAGTCTATATTCATCAAAAAAAATGTTCGTACTACCTTCTCAATATGATTAAGTATGCTTTTTAAAATATATTATTGCTGCGTTATATGTTTCATCATTCTTAGCTTTTTCTTTATCGTGTTAAAAATGTTCATATGTGACAGTTTGTTAATAACTAAGTACTGTTAATTGAACTACTTATTATCGTTCCCTATAGATACAAAGCAGTTTAGAAAAGATTTTGCTTGCATGTAGCTTCTGATAATACACTGTGAGTGCACTAATTATGAAGCTCGGGTTTATAGAACCAAGATGAATTCCTGAGATTGCAGTAAGGGTTGTAGAATCTTGCACAGCAGACGATCTCAGGACATATCTATACTTGTATTTATATGACACAAGAAACTGAATGATGTCGACTTCTTGAAAGGTATGCAGCTCATAAAAAGCAACCAGCAGGAAATCAGAAACAGGAAGGATGATGCTTTGTTGGAAACAATTTTTCATTCTGAGTACAATTATACTCCATGGACAAGAAAGCTACTACATCCTGTCGCTAAATATCACAACCTAGAAGCCTCTAATGAACTGATTAGCATTCATGTATCTCTTGGAAGTCAGATATATGAACAGTTGGTGCACTTTGCTATTGACAAAGCTTATAATCATAAATATTCTTTGCTGAGATTAGATTGCACTCGTTTGCTTTTCATCTTAGTTAGACATACTAGTTTCGAATTAATTAAATTCATTCATTGCAAGTCTTTGTTTACTTTAATTAGGACTGACAAGTCAGATTTTGCATATTAAATGCATTTATACAGATCTTATTAAAATGGCAAATTGTGAGCTTCTTAGATGTTAAAAACTGAAGAATTTGGAAGCTAAAACACACAATTAATAAAATATATTTGAAGTCTGTTATTAACCACTTAAACTTTGTTTATATTTTTCATTTTAATGTTTATTAGTCGAAGTACATATCAAATGTTTGGTTCATTCACCAATTCTGGAAGAATATGTCTATTATTTAAGTTGTTAAAGGTGTATCTTACAAGCACACACTTAAACAATTATGATTTAGTGAACTGTTATATCTGTTAATTGCATTGTTTTAAATCATTAAGATACAATATTATTGTAATGTGAAATTTTACTGATAGCACTCAATGATAGAATTTTGTATTTTTATTCTTTCAGTACATGCTCACTTTTTATATATACCTCTTAATATTAAAAAATATGAATTTAGTTCATCCTTTAAAAAGCATGCACTATTATTTCAAATATCATTGCCTTTTTAGTAATAATTATTACCTCTCACTTGCTAAGTCTAGTCAGAGCCTTAATTAGAGTTGAATAGTTAGTTCCACAGTAGCTACTTGCTTGAAAAATGTGAAACCAAGTTCAGTGTATAACAGTATTGTTACATGCAAACTACTATATGTGAGGTATATGTACTTACTAAATTATCAGTGAGAAAATTAAGAATATGCCAGGATATGTGTCATGTAGTGCTTGTTCCTTTCTCACGATCTTTAAATTCTGTGATATGTCTTATTTTAAGGAGAATAGCAAATAGAATTCAGAGCACTGCTCTTGAAATTCTTGCATGAGAACTTGCCTTTCTATTTTCTTCCTACTCCCTCTCCTGAGTCTTTCAGGAAAACTTATTTTGCTAGACATTTATATATTTCTGTATTTATTACAACTTATGTGACAAGTTACTTGACTGCTTTCCATGTTATATTCTTTAAATTTCTTCATTGAAATCCCACTTTATTTTCACACTTTTTTTTGTTATTCTATATAGCAATGCTTTAGAAACTTCTAAAATCACTGGGTAGATGCTAAAGCCAGCCCAGTAAATTCATTGAGAGAAAGACTTACTTATATTTATATTCTGCACTGCATAATGTACAGCATTTTTCAAGTAAAGGAATTTAGTATTTTTGAACTTTGAACTGTGGTGACTGGGAAGTAAAATAGAAGATTGAAATGGGTGTAATGTAAACTTGTGTAGTACATAGCACAGTTGTAAGAGTGGGAAATTGGGCAATCAGGTGATTTATCGTAGCAGATTTTTCTTCTCTCGAATTAGTCTTCTCACTTTCTTCTTCTTTTCTTGTTTCTTGCCTGACTGCCACTTAATTCCTTCTTAGCAAACTTTTAAAATTAGCATTAATGTGTTACTCTTAATTCTCTCTGAGTCTCCAAATTTATAATATTTTTTTCTTTTTCTGAAGTCTTATTACACTTACAGGAGAGTGCTACCCAGTGGAGGGCTCACTGCTCTGTAACAGTCAAGCCTCTGTTGTTTTAGTCAATCTCACTTTCTTAGCCAGGACTTTTTTTAACTACCTACCTTCTGTCACATTATGTAACATCAAGTTTTTTTTTTCTACATCATACTTATTACTATGTTGAAAATCTCATTCATTTATTTATTTGTCTCCATATTCTAAAATGTTTCTTGACAGCGGGGACATTGCCTGACTTGTTAACTACTGGTTTTCCTAGTGCCTAGAATACAGTGGAACTCAGTAAACACTTATGAATGGCTTGCTGGATCCTGTGTACTTAAGAAAGTCTAAGAAAGATATTAGACGCATAGGTCTGATTGATGCTGATCCTTGTAAAGTGTGTTAATTGCAGTTATGGGCATCCTCAGTGACAGAACTGCAATAATGGCTGTATGACCTACGAATAAATGCGAGATATATTTGTGGTAGGTGGTTTGGTAATGAGCAATACTGGCAGACCAGAAGAAGAATTTCAAGTCTTAGTTGGCCGATGCTAAATACGTGTCATTCAATGCATGTAAACACAGATCTGGTTGTCTTATACCTCTGAAATAGGAATATGACAGTGAATCTAGTAGAAATTAATGATAATTTGGCCTCAGCATTGGTAAAGGACACAACAAAATACGTTTCTCAAAACATCAAGTAATTGGACTTCTATCAATATTTTTATAATGAATTTTATGAAATGTTTATCTTGTTAAGTAGCTCACATATTTTTCCAAAGCTCTTGACAAATTAGAACTTGGAGTTTAACAGTTTGCACAAGGACAACTAACCACGTTTGCTTTTTCTTTTAGATGATGATGATGATGATGATGATGATGATGAATTTGAGTTCTTTCATATGCTAGTCTACATTTACTCCCTACCTAGCAATAGTGCTGTCTCTTTTTTCCTTATCTTTTGTTATTTTTCTCAAAGTGAAGGGCCTACATCAGTTTCCTTATTTCATCCTCTAGTGGTGACAGCTCTGGCCAGAAGAACCATATCTTTTTGAAATTGTGGGCAAAAAAAATTTAGATATCAAAATTATATTTTTAGTTTTTTTTTCCTGGCCTGCCCGAATCTTGTTTTTTGTTTGTTTTAAAATTTAAATCCTGTCTATTGTTTTAAATTTTAAATTTGTTTAAAATTTTTATTTTAAAAATGGCCAAAGTTAATAAAAGGGCTTCTGCAAATTTAACTACGTTCCATTTCTTTAAATGTCCCAATTTAAAAGAGCCATCAGCAATTATGAGTGACGCTCTCAAAGAATCATTTTTTCTGGAGGTGGTATGGTAATGTTTTATCTAACTGCATTAGCAATTTGTCACACAAGAAAGAAAATTTTATTGTTTATTTAGAAAATGTTTTCTAATGTCAGTGGCTATCACATTCACATTAAATTCATCTTCTTAATTTCAGTGTGTTTTGAACTATATTGTCATGAGTGAGAGAACATTTTGTCATGAGTAAGTGACAGAAGAACTATATTGTCATGAGTATGTGAGAGAAGAACATTTCTGTATGCCTCTCTGTGTAACTGTAATTCTGTATGCCTACGTGTGCCTATGTGTATAATCATAATTTTTAATAATCTAATGCATAAAAGAAATTATATACCAGTTTTCTAAGAGAAGTTAAAAATGCTAATTTGCTGACATAATGGAAGAAGTTTTCAGTTTAATTCTTAAAATTTTATTTTGTTTGCTTTTAGAACCTTAAATAAAGTTTAAAATAAGTGAGGGATAATACAAGTATTTTTGTGTGCTACTAAATGCCCAGTCACTTTTCTGCGGACTTTGCATATGTCAACTCATTTAGTCCTATCAGTCGTCCTGTGAGTTGGTGATATTATTGTTCCCATTTTACAGATGTGGAAATCGAAGCACAGAGACATGAAGGCACTTGCACGTAGGCATACTATTACCAAGTATAGGAGCTAGAAATTGATCCCAAGTTGTCCAGTTTAACTGTTGCGCTTGATGCTTGTACTCTCAATTTCAATAACATTGCAATTACTCAACTGCAACTACTGAACTATAGTTTTGAATCATGTTGTATGAACTCCATATTATATATTATTATGGTAAATTGGAAGAAACGTTTTTTGAACTTGTTGAAGAAAAAGATGATATATATAAATCTTTTCTAATGATTTCCCAAAGTTAATTGGAAATTGAAGTTAAGATGTTGTTGCTATGCAGTATAGACTGACTTTAAAAATTGTTAACTATTAAATGTAATTTTAGAATTTTGGAGCTATAATAATGGTGGCTGTTAGATGAAAACATTGGATTTACGGAGGTTTTTTTTTCCCCCTAAAGAATTAGTTTATAAAGTTCAGAATACCTTAACTATAGTATACAGATTCGTTATCACTGCAAAAGAACAATATGAGACACTTTCGAAGTTCCATGGAAACATGGAAAAGTTATACCAGAGTGTAATGGGATACTATGCCATTGATGTGAAGAAGGTGTCCGTGGAAGACTTTCTTACTGACCTGAATAACTTCAGAACCACATTCATGGTATGATAAAAGATTTATTTTGTAAAAAGTTTTTTTTTAATTTATACTAGCTTATCTCATTACGTCGTTCTACTCTTGTTGCTATAGGAAAACCTATTTTTTTCTGATTTTGAAAGTTAGCTATAAAATTTCAGATTTTAAAATTGATTGAAAAATGTATTTTGGCCTTTCCAATATTAAGCTGTAATCAGACATTTTGATTGAATAAGTGACAGATTCTATAGTTCTCCATAAAGACTCCCTTGCTGGCTGATAACAAAGCACTTCTGTAATAAGTTTTGGGCTATGAATTTGTTTCTTTCTACTTAAGATCAATTTGTATTTTTGTGATATAATTTTACCAAATTCCATGCAGCTTTTATACAGCTTTTTTCCCTTTTCTTAATGCATTGTACAATAAGCCACATGCAATTTGCCTTTGAATAGGTTTTACATTTGTAGGGTTTCCTTTAGATACTTTAATAGGAGGTCAGGTCTTTGATGTGGAATCCTTTCATTTAGGCATTAAAAATATCGTTTCAAAAATATTGGCTGATTAGATGAGGAAAGAAAGGAACCATACACATATTAAAGTGAGAAGGTATTGTTGCCTCCCTAGGGAAACTGTTGGTATATTTCTGCAATGAGAAATTGTTAATCTTAATAGATGGGTAAGTCATTTCTGTATTTGAGCAATTGTTTGTGGCAATTAAAAAGTTTTGAGGTGTAAAGGAAAAGAAGGTTGAATTTAAAGAGCTGGTTCTTTTTAATCTCAAGAAAACTTTATTGCTGAGGTTATTGGACTTGGTTATAATTATTTAGTTAGGATTAGATAGCCTTTTAATGAAAACACTATTTTAAGGAAAAACTAGTCTATAAGAAATACACATTTGCTCACAGTTCTAATTTATTTTCTCCATAAATTCAAAGCAATTCTTTAAATTATTTTTCATTATCAAATAAATTTGGTTAATATATACCTGTATGTGTCACATACTTTGCAGTATATTATTTTAAATTTTGTAATGTTTTGTGAAGCAATATGGCTTATTCGAAGTAGTAAAGACTTCAGATTTGGATTTCATACGAGTTCTTTGTCTATGAAGGTTTATTTAACCTTCCTGAGTCTCAGTTTCCACATTTGTTTTTAAAAAGTAATGTGAATTCCTTCCCCATAAAAGTGTTATAAGTATTAAATGAGATAATATATATTTAATGTTTATCATAGCTCCTGGCATATGGTAGTTGCTCAATAAATTGTTATTCAGTAAAGGGTTAATTCAGAAGGCTTGGAGTGCCCAAAACCTTCATATTCCAAAGAAAACTGTCCCCTGACTGGCTACTAAGAGACCTAGAAATATCCTGCTTGATAAGGGTGTTTTATATACCTTGGGCCTTGGGCCAACCTATATAGAGATGCTAACAATGTGATTATGGTGAACACCTGTTTTGTTTACCTGGGGCCCTGGGCCACACTATGTCCATTTTAACTCTTACTGAGCTAGAGATAGAATAGCTAAGATTAGTCTTCCAGGCAGTCTATGCTTAAGTGACTGACTGTCAATAAAAATCTTGACCCAAGACTTACAGAAGCTTCCCTGGTTTGTAGTACTTGGTACCTGTTTTCACCTTTTGTTTTGGGGATGATGAAGCATTGCCTTTTGGACTCCACTGAGAGAGGACAACAGGAAACTTGGATCTGGTTTCACCTGAAGTCTGCCCTTTGCACATTTTCCTTTTAATCTGTATACTTTGGTATAATAAACCATCACAGTGAATATAATGTCTTTTTTGAGTTCTATGAGTCTTTCCAGCAAATTATCAAACCTGAGGGTGGTCTTGGGAACCTCTGACACCATTATGCATCAAGTATAAAATGGATATATGAAGTAATAATACCCTTCTATTCTGAGAATTTTCTATAAGCCAGGCATTCTTCTAAATGCCTTACATATATTATGTCAGACAAGCCACACAGTTCTCCTATGGCAGATAAAGAAGCTGAGGCACAGAGATGGAACATATGCTGCTCAGTGTTATACTGCTATAACATAGTGGAACTAGAATTTAAACCCATATAAGCTTCTCTAAAGCCTTCTTTAAGAACCTTAACTCTTAAACATTATGTCATGCTGCCTCTTGTATTCTACAGTTTGTGTTCCATTTTACTAATAAGAACATTGACATTTGGAGGGTTTCCTAATGAGATCAATGCCATATTGTTTGTAAGTGATACAGTTGGGATTTGAATCCAGATCCCAACTATGTAAAGTATGCATATTTTAGATGAAGTATTTACAGACCAAATTCTTATTCCAAAAAAAATGGCACTTTTTTTTTTCTATTGGGAGAAGGGTTAGGTTTCAAGCTAGTCCTGTTTCACACAGCAATAGCAGTTATGCATTTAATAGATGTTAATAGATCTAAAAGGATTAGAGGGTTTTGGCATTCTGTGGGTAACTTGGCATTTCATGTGGGCAAGTAGTGGGCAGAGATAAAGTATGAATGTGAAAAGGGTTCAAAAGAGTAGGTAACAGAGTGACAGCAATACTTTGTTTCAGAGATTGCATGGGTAGCAGAAGTCACTGCTGTCACACACACATCCATGTACACACTGCACTAAATTAAAATTGTTAACACTATAAAAAGTTATTAAATGTAAACAATAGTATATAGAAGAAATTTGATTTAGGAGAAAAATAAGCGCAAAGACTGGAAGGGAGTTGATTGTAACAAGGTGGTCACATTTTACACAGGTACTTTATTCTCTTCTATTTGTCTTTCTTTTTGGGGTTATACTGCTTAAATTTTAGACAAAATGTGTTTCTTAAAAGTCCAGAGTTGTACTGTTGTCAAAAACTCCTGACAAATAAATTTCTCGTTTTGGCCGAATCTTCTGATCTCTTAGGTTGCTCTTTAATTCCATATTATTCAACTTTGAAAAACAGATTAATGTGAATGAGTCAGTATGGAAATATTAGATCTGTAGCTAAAGAAAGATGTAGAGTTTTAATTTGTTGAAGATCTTGTTCCAGAAATCCACATTAATAGGCAAAAATGATCTTCTTTAAACAAAAGGACTGTGAAAATGTTTCCATTGTTTATTCATCCACTGGCATTTAGGTATACTAATGGTCATGAATGAACAAGTTTTACCATAAGGTGAAGGTTAATTTTTATATCACATATTGGGGGTTGGAACCACTGTCTTCACTGCATACCTACTCCCCACATTGGCAGTTTTCCATGGAATGTTTTCTCAAGTTCAGGCCACTGTATTTACTGTTTCCTATGCTCAGAGCAGTTTCTCCATACTCTGCCTGACTAAATTATTGTACTCATCCCTTTGATCTCTGTTCACAAATTTCTTCCTTTAGTAAGGTCTGTTTCTATCGTATTTATCTTTGTTTCTCTAGTGCAATTCATGGCATATAATAGATAAATTTGTTGAGTAACAGATTATCAATGAATGATTTAATAGCTAACATATATATAGAATTAACCATGTATCTGGAGCTTTATTTACTCATTTAATCCTTATGATAGCAACCGGATGTGGTATGTGTACTGTCATTATTCCCATTTTTCAGATGAGGAAACAGTTACAGAGAGATCCTGACTTTCCCATCATTACATAGCTGGCAAGGAGCTAAGATACTTCCCCAGGCTGTCTGGCTCCAGAGTTTATACCACATATGGCTGACCTGTGTTAACATCTATTAAATGGATAACTGCTATTGCTGTGTCAAATAAGACTAGCTTGAAACCTAACTTCTCCCCCAAAAGAAAAAAAGAAAAACTAGCCATTTTTTTGAATAATAGTTTGGTTTGTAAATACTTGATCTAAAATATTTATACTTTAAGATTGTCTTGGGATTTAAACTTAAGCAGTTAAAGGCTGGGTTTAAAAGCTTTTCCCTATACCTTTGACTAACGCATACAGTCTCTCCTCATTTTTTTTTTTTTTTTTTTAGGATCTCATGACTAATTGGTATAGATACAGCTCTTCGGGTTCATTTTTTTGCTCTATGAGAGCCTTGTTACAATCATTAAAGAAGGAACATCTGTTCCAGACTGCTGCCTCAAGCCATGTAGACCAAGGGGGAAAAGTTTCAAAATCTTGTAGCTTCTCTGAGGAACAGCTGTTTATTTTGACAGCAGTTTAACTCACTCCTCTTCTACTTGAGAATTCTCAACTGGGAATTAAATTTTTGTTTTTTTTTTTGTTTTTTGTTTTTAAACAGCCTATTATAGATAATGTGCTCATTGGGAATGGTTCTTTTTCGAACTACTGATCAATTTCCCAAGAAATAGGAAGTAAGTTTGCATTATAATTTTGTTAGCTTTATTTATGTTACCATTACCAACAGAGCAAAACTAAAACAACTGCCATGGTTTGAACAGTTGCTTCATACTAGATCCAGTGCCCAGTGCTTTGCATGGCGTGTCCCACTTCATCTTTACAGTGTTTTTATTTTGAGGTCCAGAATATAACAAGTGAGATAATTGCAGCATGGAGAAGCTCCATTTCTTTGCAGAGAAGCTTCAGAATTGTTAGGGGCTAAGACTGAATGGAAGCCTGCCTGACTCCAAGGCCTGTTCTTTAACAGCTTCAGGCATATTGCGGTTTAGAGAGTTTGCAAGGAAAGCCACGGTTGTAATTTCTAAGAGTGTTTTTGATAACTTGCTATAGAGAATCAGCACAGGGCAGACTTTATTTTCATACTCTTTAGGTATAATAATTGTCTGTTTACATTGATGGGTTCAAGATAGAAGAATGTTTTCAGATCTGCTTCTATTTCAAAGCATGAAATGTTTTCTTTTAAAATTACAGGACTATTAATGTCAAGCCTGGTTGCTCAGGTGAAGGATAAGGTGAAGGGTAGAGGGCCAGCATCTTTCTGTCATCGATTTTTATTTATTGTCAGACTTGAGTGAAGATAAAAAACGTTCAGATTGGAGGTACTAGGTGGAAATATCTGACCTTATGCTATACGCTGAGTAAACTGGTGGCTTATTAGGCATCAAGCTTTATATCAAGTGAAGTTCATACCTTTATTCATGTAGTGTTGTATAGCAATAATCATTGTTTTCTATTTGTGATGGTTTTAGATTTATTACATGCTATTAACCAATCTATTTGTTATTAGCAAATGATATCATGTGTCCACATGATTACTTGAGCTCATGGAATTTTTGTTGGATCTTGGGAGCAACCTCATCCTCCTTAATATGTCCAATAGCTGTAGCGTGTTCATGTTTGTCCTTTGAATTAAAACCAAATTTTTTTGTTTTTCATTGGTCACTGTGGCTTTGAATCATAATGTATGTACTGTTTCCACTTTCCATTCATATGAGAGAATTTTGATCTAATTGCTTTTCCTCACATGACCCAAATTACATGGTCTCTTTAATGCTCTGTTATCCAGGTGATGCTTCTCCCTTTTATCACTGAAAGTTCTTTTACTATTCTCTTTCTTATCTAAAATTATTAGCACAGTACACCACTCTTAGCTCCTTAAGCAAATTTCATCTGACATCTTATTTGTTTTGCTTAACATCTCATCTTAAAAAATTCTTCCTAATGCTTTCACCTCTTCATACCTCTTTGTTACAGATGTCCTTACAGGTAACCTGTTTCAAAAGAATTTTTCTACCAAATTAAACTTATTAAAAATGTGTCATTTTTCTGTTTTAATTAGACATATGTAGCCGTTTTGTGACTAAATGTGTGACATGTCTATTCCCATATATAATACTTTTTTGTTTCTGTGGCTTATTTTTGAGTACATAAACATTTCCTGTGGGATTTTAAAGTACTGAAAAAGGCCACTAGATACCTTTCTTATTCATAGTTTCTAAGATCTTGAATATCTGGAAACTCCACTTTGGGGTTAGGATTTAGAGAACAACAAAGAAAAATCTCTGCCTTGAAAAAGGTGATCATTACACACACAAGAGTGGAGAAATATATATTGTTGTTCTCATTTTTGTATATGGATATAGACATATGTGCCAAACTTTGTAGTTATTATTTTCTAGTTCATAAAATCCAGTTTCTTTCTCCTGGAACTTCATTCCTATATATAACTCCCATCTGAATTGCCTGTGATGACAATTAAAGAGAGACATGATTAGTTCTGATTTCTGCAAATCTTAAGTGATTGATGAAATCTGCCTATGATAGGCCTCAGCCAATTCATTGGTTATTAATAGTGATGTTTTGCTGTTTGCTGTTCTAGTTGGAAGACAGCAGTGGTTGAGATGCAAGTTCTGGCATCAGAGAACATTGGGGTTGAGTCCAATCTCTGTAGATTATTGGTGATATGACTATAGGCAAATTACTTAACCTTACTGAGCCTCAGTTTTCTGATAATAACAGCATGCATTTCTTAGGATGTTACTTTTTGAAGATGAATAACATACATATACCCTCAAAACAAGTTAACCATTTAATAGATGTAAAGTAATTTTACATTTTCAATCTCATTTAACAGGATTAATATTGTATTTTATCCTTTTTTACTTTTATGCTCCCATATAGAATACTATGAAATGAATAGCTGTTTCTCTGGCTTTACATTATTTCTATAATTTTGTTAAAGTTATGTTTCATCTAGATAAAGATTTGTCATTCCTGCTGTTTGCTGACTGTAAGTCAATTTTTGGTTTCTACAATTGAAATCTACGTTGTGAACAAATATAAAATCAATTATAACTCAGTTAATCTTGCTGCATCTGTTGATCAAATATAATTTATTATTCTACTGAATTCTCAGACTAAAGTAGTGAAGTGCCAAACAAAAATGAAATCATCCAGTCACAGGGTATTTTTAGTGTAAAATTGTTTTTGATAAGGAGGACAGCCAGAACAAAACTCATTTTGCCAAATCATTTGGATTACACAAATTTGATCCTTGTCAACTCTAAATGCCATTTGTGCTGACTACTATGTGGACCAACCAGATCATCAAAAGGAATGTCAAAGCACTAAGCGTTTTCTGTGTGCTCCTAAATCTTGTAGATTGACTCATTATATGTGTTAGAGGAGGGAAAATCATGTACAAGTCCTATGGTCGAGTGTTGAGCCAGCTTGTGCAATTATAATAGGAAGCATCTTCTATCCTTGCTTAATTTGGTGGGCTTACAACTTGAAAATTGTATTTGGAGTCTTTTCACATAAGACTTATGTCTTCATTAGCACCTTTGTTATTCTGAGATCAAACTTGGAGCTATAATGCTCCAAACCTAGAACAAAATAAATATGCTAACTATAAGGCTGTTTTTCTTATTATACTTTAATATCTGTTTATTTAAGGAATTAGATCAATTTCAAGTGCTGAATATTTTGAGTTTGCAACTTTGAAAAACAATTTAATTCTGATAGGTTTTCCTAGTCTTTACTCTTTAAGTTTTTCACAATAAAAACAGACCATTACTAATTGGCTTACTTTTTTTTCTTTCTTGGTAAGATTTATTCTAAATAAATTGTTAAATGGGCTAATAAATGGATTTGACTGCCAGGTTCTCTATGAGTAAATAACTGCTAATTTTTATTTCTTTTCCACATTTTAAAGATTTTGTTTGTTCTCTGAAATAATGTAGAAAAAGATAATGCCTAGATTATTCTAATACGGTAGTGAGAATAAACATAAATTGATAGTATAGGGAAAAGAAATCAACTTAATAACTAACACATAATAATAATATATATTAACTCATGTCATTAAAAAGGTGGCATTAACCGAGAATACCACAAACAAAAATGAATAAAATGGTATGTCCTTTATACATCAGATGCAGTGGACTTTTCTAGATTGATCTCATACACCCTCACATAGAGAAAAGAAGAAAGGGAGAGGTCGAAGGAGAGGATACATGTTAAGACTATTTTTTATGTTGCATTTTAAACATAATTAGGTTCATCTGAGACTAGTGGGACTTTAGTTGGATGTTTCCCTTGAATATGTGATTAGCAGTAGCTCGAAAAACTGCTTTATCACCAAGCCTCCCTTTAAGCACACCATGGCTGCCATCTTGTGCATAGCTAGCTGTGCTTGTATTGAGCCTCATAGTTGGGAGATAAAAATAGTATTTTTATTGGCTATCACTTCTGAACACAAGGGAACAGAACACACAATGGGAAATTAAATTATACTCTGAAAAAAACTTTATTACAAACAACTTATACTTTATCTATTAAAGAAATGTGAATAGGTTGAAGTATCTCATTTACCTGAAAATTTTGTGAAGCGTGGAAGGAATTGCAAAGAAACTCATAGCGAAGTTAAGAAGGGCCAGTAATGTTACATCTGTGATGGATTAATAAGTAATTTGTTATTTTATCTGAGACCGATTTCACAATAAAGAGCAACTTAAGCTGAAATAGTTTTAATAATCAGCACCTGCACATCCTTTGGGACATTCTAGTTTGTTCCTCAAAGGATAGTTTCCCTTTTTCATAAGTTTCACAGTTATGAAAGTTCAACTAATAGCAACTCACATTGAATGTTAAGATGATGAATTGTTTGTGCCAGAGCACAGTATATCATGTTCTCCTATTTTCATTGATAACATTTTTTAATTGGATTTGGTAATACTAGAAAAATTATTTTGATTAATTCTGCTGTCAATCTAGATTTCTTTCTAAAACATCTATCTTGTAATTATTACAATAAATTTATTTTCCATAAAGTAACTATAATTCATTGTTTGTTTTTGGCACTTGAGGAAAATTTTTACATTTATCTATCAAAGAAAATAATTTTAATGGAAAACTGAAAAGTAAACCACATAATTTCTATATTCTTTCAGACTTTGATGACTAGTATTAATTAAAAAATTTCTTTTCTGTTTCACTAAAGTAATATGTATGAGAATACAGAAATGTATTTTTAAGAGATCCTTTTTCCAAATTAAAATATTTTCCAATTATTCCTAAAGTTGAAGTCATTATGAGTTTCTAGAAAGTAGTAATTAAGTATGGTGAAGCTTACCTTTTCTTAAGGTTAAACAAGCTCTAAGCAAGGTGTTTGGTGGGAAAGTGTGAGATCTGCAGGTGCTTGTTTACTTTGAGAAAATCAGTCTTGTTTTCATAGTACCTAACAGTTACTCCCCTGGAAAACATGGAGATTTAAGTTGGGTTTGTCTAATCTCATTTTAGGGACTTGAGACAAAGTTGAATACTTAGGAAAAAGTAAAGATTTTTGAGTTTAGTGAAACCTGTGCTGAAGAGATCCCTGATTGGTGTAGCTTGAGTATACATTAATGTTGAATGAAATAGAACTCTGAACAAAAAGGCATTCATAAACTTTTCAACATTTTTTCAAATAAAATCTCTACTAGTTTTCTATGTCACAAAAATATACAGGATATTATGTTGAAAAATGTTGAGTTAGGTGAATCTATTTAAATGGGTTAAAACTCAAATAGATGAAGTACGATCAAAAAGTCAGAATCTATGGCAGTTTACTTGTATTTAATACTATCATTTTTATATTTTATGTTTTATTACAATTTTCTTTTGTAACATAAAATAAGACTGATATATCTGTCAAGTAAAGGCATATTGGGAACATAGGCTGTTTATAATGCTTTTTTTGGATGGAGGGGAAAATGCACATTGATATTTTAAATTGTACTTTTAGGGAAAAATACAAAACAAATGTTAATTGAATTATTGGGCAGTGTTTCTAACTTTTTACAAATGTCTAATTTCAAGTGAAGTAGTACTTTCTTGAAGAAAACACAAGAAAGTAAACTAACTCTTTCAGAGTGAAATCTCATAATGAACATTAGATTTAGAATATTAAAAACAATGTGTATATATATATATATATGTAAATTAAATCTTTAGAGGTATAATAGCTAGACATGAGGTTGAGAACTACATCTTGCCTTCCATATTTAATTCGCCACTATAGCTTCCCTGCCAAGTGATGCAGCTTGTATTGGATGGAACCATTTTACTCCTAATCAACTCAGTGTACCATCATATTCCAGCATCTCTGAATAGAAAGCATTCATATTCTCATAGGAACTATGAAAATTGGCACTCCCTCATACGTTTGATGGAAGCATATATAATTGATATAAACCAGAAAATGGCTTTTTCTTGAGTTGTTGCTGGATAAATGTGTTTGAGGAATTTCATTAATGATATTATAATAATAAAAAAATAATTGATATTATTGTAAAGAGATAATATTTGTTAACATTTATGTAAGGCTAACATTTATGTGTGAGGCAATGATATAAGCTATTTACATGTATTATCTCCTTTATGTCTTAAAATGTTCCTGTATTACAGGTACTATTTTGTCCATGTTACAGTAGAGGAAACTGAGATACAGTCACACAGCTATTTAGTGCTAGATGGTTATTTAAACCAAACAATGTAATTTCAATTTCCACTCCCTTATCATGATACTGTCTTTATAATATGCAGCAGTAAGCTTGGATCGATTTTTTTTTTTTTTTCCAATTTCTAAAAGTGGTGAAATGTCCTACTTAATTTATTCTTGAAGACATTCTTGATCTTCAGTTTTGCAGTCATTTTTCAAATGCTTGTTCAGGGTTCATTTGATATGGCTGTCCAATTACCTCTTTTTTTTAATCTTTGGGTCATAAAACACACATGTATAAAATATCCCCTAAAATATATGTAGTATATAAGAACTGCTATATTATATGAACGTTTTTCAGAAATAAGATCTCTGTGTTCTTCAACCTAATAAAACAATATACTTTTGAGGACTTTGCTTATCACAATACGGTTTACTAGGGACTCTTAAAAATCCATCTCACCACAATACAACAAACCACTTTAAAAACATGGCTGTCCTGTGAGAAAATTAGGGAAATCCCCAAGGCAAACGTGGTTAAAGAGAAAAGAATGAAGTTGAAACCTGAACACTGAGCATAAATGAGCAAAGGGACAGCTAGGCTGGCCCTGGGGAATGAAAACCAATACTACAACTTGGTGCGTACAATGAATAAATCTTCTACAGTAAGCCTGTGACAAAAGCAAATTAAACTTATTCAGGTTAGAAATGATCTCTGGCTATTTACAGAAGCAAATTCAAATCTGTGCCAGAAGACAGTTACAATTTAGGTTTTCAAGAGTCTCACAAATTAAGTTCAATTAAGAACACCGAATCCTAACCACCAAATATACAAAGAAACAAAGGATTGTGTGGTGAAATGATCAGAAAAAGATAATACATATAGTCCTCTAAGACCCCAAATATTTATTGACAATATGTGAAATATTTAAGGAAATAGAGTATGAGATTTATAAAAAGAGAAAAAGAGAGCAACAGGAGAACACTAAAAATGACTGAGCAATTTTGAAAAAGAACCAAATACAATGCATGGAAGTGTAAGTATTATGGTTGAAATTAAACATTCAATGGATTAAAGAGCAGGTTATGCTCACATAAGGAAAGAAATGATGAATTGCACAATAATCCAAATAAATTGTCCAGAATACAAACCAGGGGGACAATATATTTAGAAGTGTAAAATACTTCCTAAGAAACATGGAGAACAGTATGAGAAGACCTACCACTTTTATATTTAAAGTCCCAGAAGAATAGACTCAAAAAGATTGAACGAAAGACAATATTCGAAATGGTGACTAAGAATTTTCCAGATTAAGAATCCACAGAATAGGAAATACAACCTACACAAAGCCAAATAAAGTGAAACTCACTTTAAATACATAATGAAGCTGCACAACACCAAAGACAAAAAAACAAACAAAACAAACAATCCAGCCAGAGAGAAAAGATATGACACCCAAAGCAACAACAATTGGTTACAGATTACTTATCTGCCAAAGTGGAAGGCTGAAAAGAGTGAGATCTTTAAGTGATGCACCAACATAGATGTTCTTCTTATTTGGTGTATCCAGCAAATGTTCTTTGTAGAGCACAGGTGGAATTATCTACTATTTGTAGATAAACAGAAAGCAAGACTGTTTTTCATCAACATCCTTATGTTAAAAGATTTTTAAAGACAGAGACTGGCAAACTTTTTCCTAAACAGCCAGATAGTAAATATTTCAGGTTTGCAGGCAATACAGTCTCTGTAGTAACAGTGCAAAAGCAGCCATAGCCAATATGTAAATGAATGGCTGTGGCTATATTCCAATAACACTTTATTTACAAAAATACATGGTCAATCCAAGGATTGGAGTTTGCTAACCTCTGCTCTAAAGGTTGTATTTAAAGAAGCATCGAATTAAAAAAAGAAGAAGGAGGTTCGAGAGACAAGCATCTATAGCTACTATGAAAACAAATGTAAAGAAAAGAAGTACACAATAAAATAATGCTATATAAATTTATAAATTGAGTAAGAAAGATTTAGAATTCAGGTGTTCTTTATTTTCAAGGGAGAAATGGAGATACAGATATCAATTAACTTTAGGTCTTGTTAAGTTGCTAATTTGTGTAATAAAAATACAAGGATAATCAGGGAAAGGATAGAAGTATCAGGTATAAATTATAAACTGTAGTGAGAGAAATAGACTAAGAAAAACACACCAAAAAAAAATCAGGAAAAATAAAAATATAAGCATAGCTAAAGCCAGACAAATAGGTGGAAACAAATATTTTATAAATCACAATAAATTTTTTAAAGGACTGTAATATTGGATAAAACTCAAAATCTAGTTTTATGCTCCTTTTAAGAGACCTCCCTGTAACAAAGGATATAGAAAGGTTTAAAGTAACATAACAGTTAATGAAATACAAGGCGAATATTAATCAAAAGAAAGAGGGAAACTCTGTTAATAGATACAATTGACTTAAGACATTATTTACTTCATGACAACAGAAGGCTTAATTCACCTGAAAGATACAATAATTTAAAAATGGAATGTGCTTAATAATATAATTCCAAATGACATTGTAAAAATTAATAAACTATATGCATCAATTGACAAATTTAGCATTATGTTCCCTAACTTACTGATGAGCAGAAAAATATCATTAAAGACAAGGGTTAAACAATTAATAGACTTGATTTGATTAGTATATATAGAATTCAAACTCAATAATGAAAGAATACACATTTTTTCATGCATAAGTGGGACTTTTATAAAATTGATTACATACTGGAGACCATGAAATCTCAATACATTTTTAAGTATCAGTTTTATTTATTTGTTGATAACAGTGACATGAAATTAGAAATAAAATTAAAGGATGAAATTTTAAAACCTCTATTTTGAAAGTTCTAAGAGCATATTTAAAAGCCACATGTCAAAGATGAAATCATAGAAAATAATTACACCTGAAAAATATTAAAAATGCCCCACATTAGAATTTGCGGGTTGCGGTAAAAGTGGTATAAATAAATTTATATCATATGTGCTTAAGAGAATAACTCAAATGTTCCTAATATATAGAAAAGATAAATATTTAAGGTTATGAGTATTCCAGTTACCCTGATTAGTTCTTTACACATTATATAAATATATCAAATTATCATATGTATCCCCAAAATATGTACAGGTATTATGTATCAATAAAAAAACTTGTATCAGAAAGACTTACAGATATAAGTATCTGACTTCAAAATGTAAAAAGGATTTATATGATCCTAGAGCAACTAGAAGGAGAGAAATGAAAGATTAAATGAAAGAAAAAGTAACATAAACTCAAAAGGCCAGAATAAGGTTATTTTGCAAAGACAAGTTAATTATATATATTGTTGAAAAGCTTACTCAAGAAAAGGAGAAGAAAAATAATACTGAGGATGTAAAATGGAACATAACGAAAGATACAGAAAATAGTGAAAAGAGAAGAGCTTTCTGTAAACATTTGTAGGCTAGCATTGGAAAAGGTAGATTAGGTGGTCAAGCTCCTAGAAAAAAATAAATTATTGAAATTAAGAGAAATAGCATGAATAGTTCTATAACTCATTTTTAATTTAATGACTTTTTTTTTTGATACGGAGTCTTGTTTAGCCAGGCTGGAGTGCAATGGCCCTATTTCGGCTCACTGCAACCTCCGCCTCCCCCAATTCTCCTGCCTCACCCTGCACCACCATGCCCAGCTAATTTATGTTTTTTTTTTAATAGAAACAAGGTTTCACCATGTTGGTCAGGCTGGTCTCGAACTCCTGACCTCATGATCCTCCTGCCTTGGCCTCTCAAAGTGCTGGGATTACAGGTGTGAGCCACCGCACCTCACAATTAATTGACTTTTTAATCTTCCAAATAAATACTTGGCCTAGAAAGTTTTTCAGATACAGTTTACTAAATTTTAATGAAACGATCATCTCAAACAAATGGAATATAAAAATATATTTTATGACTAAATGTTCAAAAAGATAAATTATTCCTAAGTTGAGTTTATCCCTGAAGTGAAAGTGTGGCTTAATATTAGAATATTCATAAATATAATTCACTATATTGAGTTTAATAGGAAAAAAATTCTGAAATTTCTCTCAATCAAGTCAGAAAATCCTATTCAGATTTCAAAACAAGAACCACAAACTAATTTAACCCTCTACCCTACTCCGAAGTAGGAAAGGAGTCAAAGGAAACCCTTTTAACCAAATAATTAGACTCTAACTCCTAGTCAGTATAGTAAGATAAGACAAGTAGGAGTTGAAAATGTAAAGATTGAAAAGGAAGAGATCAAGGTAACATAGCACTCTATGAATAGCAAAAACAAATCCCATAGAGAAACTATCAGAAATAATAAGAAAAATTAGCAGTAGCATATATAAAAATTACATTTTTAGGCTGGGTGCAGTGACTTATCCCTGTAATCCCAGCACATTAAGAGGCTTAAGGTGGGAGGATCACTTGAACCTAGGAGTTCAAGACCAGCTTAGACAGCATATCAAGACCCTATCTCTACATAAAGTAAAAATTACATTTATATGTTATAAAAAAATATAAATCATAGTTTTTAAAGAAGGCACCAATTACAATCACGAAAGAAAGATAAGAAAGTAAATCTGGCCGGGCGCGGTGGCTCAAGCGTGTAATCCCAGCACTGTGGGAGGCTGAGGCGGGTGGATCACAAAGTCAAGAGATCGAGACCATCGTGGTCAACATGGTGAAACCCCGTCTCTACTAAAAATACAAAAAATTGGCTGGGCATGGTGGTGGTGCCTGTAATCCCAGCTACTCCGGAGGCTGAGGCGGGAGAATTGCCTGAACCCAGGAGGCGGAGGTTGCGGTGAGCCGAGATCGTGTCATTGCACTCCAGCCTGGGTAACAAGAGCGAAACTCCGTCAAAAAAGAAAAGAAAAGAAAAGAAAAGAAAAGAAAAGAAAAGAAAAGAAAGAAAGAAAGAAAGAAAGAAAGAAAGAAAGAAAGAAAGAAAGAAGAAAGGAGGGAGGGAGGGAGGGAAGAAAGGAAGGAAGGAAGGAAGGAAGGAAGGAAGGAAGGAAGGAAGGAGAAAGAAAGAAAAGAAAGAAAGAAAGAAAGAAAGAAAAGAAAAAAAAGTAAATCTAACAAAAATGTCCAAGACCTGGATGAGAAAATGAGATTTTTTTTTTAAAGACCTAAGTTAATAAAAAGCCACATGCTATTCACAGATAGAAGACTCAAAATTGTAAAGATGTCAGTTAATCCTTATAGTCCTCTTCAATGAAACCTAACAAGTCTATTCTAAAATAAAGATGGAAGAGCAAAGGCCCAAAAATATAGAATACATTCCTAAGTAAGAAAAATAAGATGTAAGCCATAATAATTTAAATAGAGTATTATTCTTGGAGACATAGATATATTGATCAAATGGACTTAAACAGCCATAAAATAAATCAGCACACTTGTGCCAATTGAAATCCAAAAGAAGTGACTTTGCATAATAATGGAGACAGGATGGGCAAAAATGAATTGGATCTCCACCTCTTACTGTTCAAAAATGTTGATTCCAACAATGAATGAGTGGATTTTTAAAATGTGGTTTATATACACAATTGAATACTATTCAGTCTTAAAAAAAAATGGAAAGTCTGTCATTTGCAATAACATGGATGAACCCAGAAGACATTATGTTAAGTGAAATAAGCCATTCACTGGGAGACAAATACCATCATATGATTTCACTTACATGTGGAACTGGAGAATAGAATGGTGGTTATCATTCTACTTGGAAGGTAGCAGTGTTGCACCGAACTCTCAAATAATTTCTTTAGGCAAAGTGTAGCTGAAAGTAGCTGGTGGTAGTACAGTTTATTTGCCAGTTGACTAAATGTAAAACAAGGTTAAGAAAAGATGATGTTTTTATAAAATCAATGTCTTCCAGCCAATTATCTTTATATGTGGCTAACCCTTAACTTTCTTCCTTAATTCAAATTTAGGATGAAAGTCACTAAGAGGCAATCATATCCGGAATAATCTATTCAGTTTTTCTGTTTTAAGCTACTTTTACTTCTAAATATTTGAAATAAAATCCCAAATTACTGTTTGTCCTGGGATATTAGTCTCAGACTAAACAGCTCTTTCTATGCTGTTGGTATTTTTTCAGCTAAAATTCTTCTCCTAATAGTTTTATATCAGAATATGATATGTTTTAAATTAGTGTGCTTTTAAATGAAAATAGTGTATTTTTCATACAACAAAATAGGTTTAGGAACTTCAGAAATTATTTCTAAATGTAAGCATTGTTTTTATAGGTTTTGGAAAAGTAACTTTGGCTTTTTTCATCCATGGGAACACTAAAAGGGTGTGACAATTATATCTGCTAACAAGTGACCTATTCTGTACTCACACTGAAATGTATTCAGTCATTAGAGTAGAAAATTCATGTCAGAAAATGTTATACCTTAATCAGACTCATAAATAAGCTACATTTATTTATTGTAGATTCCTCTTGTTCATTTCTCTCAAGCAAGAAATATGATTTTGATTCTTGAGTATTTGCTTATTCTTTCTCTATCACAAACTATCTTCTTACCTCATCTCCCTATACGTACATGAGTATACATGGACACACACATAGAGATATACACACTTGTCTTTGAACCCATGATTATCTTCTCCTACTATTCTTATGTTGATTTTTATAGCAAATTTTGTCTAATAGGTGTCTTTTAATATATGTCACCATAATATGAAGCAATATGGTGGAAAAACACTGACTAGAGAGCTTTCAAATCTTGTAACTCACTGCCTCTTACTACTTTTATTACAGTGAACAAATACTTAACCATTCTGGGCTAGATTAGAGAATGCAGAATCCAAGTTGAAAATTAAAGGGATTGCACAATAAAGCATCTAGTATTACAGCTTGTATTTTATAGCTTAGCAATAATAACTGGCGTTTATATATGTCAGGAACTATGAAGAGTCTGAGAATTTACCTACTAACAGGCTAACAGGTTAACTTGACGTCATTTCATGGATGTGGGGTCAGAGACAAAGAATACTTTGCTGCTCACACAATAGCCATAGCCAGTTTAAACAATTTTTTTTTTTAACGTTTCTGAGCCCGTATTCCCACAGGGCCATGTGAAGAGGGCCAGGTAACACATATACATAGCAGTTTATGTTATTGGAAGGAAATCCTGAATTTAGGGAATGCAATTTTTTATAATAGGTAGTAAGACTGTATCACTCTGGGCAGTAACAAACCCCTTAGCTTAGGAGAGAGATAACTCTATCTTCAAATACTTTCCATTATGCAAATATCTTTGAAAAGATAGTTCAAAACAAAGGTGCTTGATTGGTGCTTGTATCTCAGTGTACTTAGTTTTGTACTTGTCTGCTTGAAAATCTCTAGTCATTTTCTAGTACCCTTAAAAGAAAATCCAACCTCCTACCTTAGCCTAGAAGACCCTGAGGGATCAGGCCTCAGCTTACCTCCCTGACCTCATCTGATACCTTTATACTCACCTTTTTCGTGTCTCCTAAAGCCCCCAGCAGCCTTTGCATTAGCACTTCCCTCTGCCTGATGTGTACTTCTGCTAGACTATCACCTACCTAGCTCCTTGATATTCAAGATTCAGCTTGAATCAAGTCAGAGTGAGGCCTTATCTAACTACCAAATGTAAAGTAACCCCTCAGAAATGATGCCACAGCTCTCTTATTTTGTTGTTGTTGTTGTTGTTGTTATTTATTGTTTATCTCTGCCTCTCGCCCCACCCTACCACATAGAATGTAAACTTGTTTCGGTGTGCTTTCCTAAGCACTCTTCCTTCTCCCCTCTCCACCTTCCTTTCCTTTCTCTCTCTCTGTTTCTTTCTCCCCCACTTGACAACAGTACTATTTAGTAGTCTCTCAGTAAGTATTAGTTGAGTAAATGGATGGATGGATGCATGCATGAGTTAATAATATCCCTTCTACTCTATGCTTTTTGTTTCTTTTTATTTTTGGTCAAAAATATTAAACTTTATTATTTGATTTTTAATGAAGAAGTTGTATTAACTCTAGGGTTTAAAAAAAAGAGTACCACAGAAAAGAAAAGCCTTTCCCCAAAATAACATAAGCCACCTACTTGTTGGTTATAGTTTAGTTACACACTTTTCTATTTAATACCACTGGTGATAAACTTCCAATATATTAACTGTTCGGTTTCCTTGGTGTTTAATATGATGTTACTCTCTTTATTGGCACTTAAAAATCCATATTTAACTGCTAATTCCCCTTTATGCCACAGTATAGTCATTTCTCGTTGTGTATAACACTTAGAAAATAAGAAATTAAATAATCACATATCTATTGAGATCTTCTTATTAACATGTTATTATTAGTTTTGATCAATAACTGGAGGACCTGGCTTTGAAATGCCAAATGTTTCTTTAGTTATCTTTAGGACATTTATCTCTATACGAGAAAAATTTCACATATGATTGTAATAAAAAGTAGCCACTACAAGATTTCACTTCTTTTGCTATGTCTTTAATTTGATAATTTTTCTTGTACTTGAATAATGTGCTTTGCATAGGAGCTATGGAAAACCCTAATTCAGTTGCTAGACACTTTTGGAAATGTATATGGGAAGACAGTTTTGATTTGTGAATTAAATGCTTTTTTAATTTTCAGTTTCTGTTTCCACCTCCCTTTCAGTTAGTTAATTTCATTAGAATGTAGGTGTTTCTAAGATGCATGTTTATGTTTAATAACAGTTGTATTTATAGATACATAACATATTTAACAAGGGTTTCTGTGCATAACTTTTAGAAGACTCTATTGCTAACATAACTCACCACTATCTAAAAGATAACGTTTATACCTTAAGTATAATTTCAAATAGATAATTATCCATTTTGCAGGGGAATCACTGGTTAAAATTGATCATTTTTCAAAATTTTTTGTAATAGCAAGCAATAAAGGAGAACATCAAAAAAAGAGAAGCAGAGGAAAAAGAAAAACGTGCCAGAATAGCTAAAGAATTAGCAGAGAGAGAAAGACTTGAACGCCAACAAAAGAAAAAACGCTTATTGGAAATGAAGACTGGTGAGTACTATCAAATTTGCTATTTATTCTAAGTATACTTAAGATTTATACTGGCTGCTTTATTAGCATATTAATGAACTTAGTGTAAAAGAAAAATGCAGTCACTTGTTTCTGTAATTAAACCATAGAACAATTATTTCTTTATGGTCTTTTCTTTCTTCTGTTTACTAACAAGCAGTGTCTTCTTTCTAATGTTGGTCATAGGTGATTTGATCCTCTGTTCTGCTGGTTTGGTTCCAGTGTATTCATGTTTCTTTAATTACTACTTCAATAACTAATCTTTAATAATGTATGTCAGTTAATATCAGAAACGGACCATGAGATATTCTATAGGACATGTAACCTGGTTTCTTCAACAAAACACACCAAGGGAGGGAAAAAAAGTGATGGAGGATAAACATTGTTTAAAAGAAAGAGACTTAAGGGACATAACACCCTATTGCAATATATGGAATGTGTGTGTATTCCAATCTGTGGTCCCAGCTACTCAGGAGGTTGAGGTGGGAGGATTACTTGAGTCTGGAAGGGTTGAGGCTGCAGTATGCCTTGATCTTGCCACTGCACTCCAGCCCAGAGACAGAGTGAGATTTTGTTTCAAAAAAAACAACAAAAAGAAAAAAGCAGTCTAAAAATTTTGGATACTTTTTTTCTCGTAAACATGACAAAATTGTTGTCAATATGTTTCAAAGTATCTTTTAGAGACTGGTACTGAAATTTTACAGAAACATATGTATATATGTATTTCAAGAAGCTAAAAGATGCCACTTATTTAGAAGCAGAAGAATTATGTAAAATGTAGTTATATTTTCATTCCCTGAAAATGTGGCTTTTCTTCTTTCAAGCCAATAAAGATTGAACAAGGTTTTAATTAAAATCCATCCACTTCCCTGCTAAATCACCATAGTTTACAATTCAGGGTTGCAAATTTGCCTAATGTTTCCTTAGAAATAGACAGAGATGCCTTCTTTACTTTCAGTTTTACAGGTATATTTTATGCTTACTAAAGTGAACCAAGTACCTTAATGTATGGTACTTGTTTCTTCCAGGGAAGAAAAATCATCTAAACACAATTTCTTGTTTATGTTTGAAATTCAGGGAATATTTTCAGAAATATCTTTAAATATGAACAAAAATAGAGATCAGAAAAGTTTAGTATTTATTTTTAAAATATGCTTCTGGAAGGAATTTAAAATTTTCTAATTTACAGAAGATTCTGGTGTTTGAACATTAGCTTTTTTTTTTTTTTTTTTTTCTGAGTTGGAGTTATACTCTTTTTGCCCAGGCTGGAGTGCAATGGCGCGATCTCAGCTCATTGCAACTTCCATCTCCAGCGTTCAAGTGATTCTCCTGCCTCAACCTCCTAAATAGCTGGGATTACAGGCACCCACCCACCAGGCCCAGCTAATTTTGTATTTTTAGTAGAAACAGAGTTTCATCATGTTGGTCAGGCTGGTCTTGAACCTTTGACCTCAGATGATCCACCCACCTCAGCCTCCCAAAGTGCTTGTATTACAGGAGTGAGCCACCCCGCACAGCCTGAACATTAGCTCCTTTAGTGTTGACCAACGTTATCTAGATGATTTACTAGATGGCAGATTGGATGTTTGTTTATGGGCTTTGCCCAAGGGTCTGATTACACAGAGTAATTCTCATAATTCTCTTATACCAATTTGAAAAGTTGAAACGTGATAGGATACAAAAATTCTAATGAAACTTCCAATGGAATCTCAGTAATGTTTTAATTTAAATTTGTGTCCCCCTAAGGACACTTTCAGTTTTAAGAATAAGTTTATTTTTCAAATTTATTTGCATTATAGAAAACACCTAAAAAAATCAAAAGACTGTTACCCGTAGTCTTCCTATTCAAAGAACTATGAACATTTCTGCACATTTTTCTTTCAGTTTTAAATTTTTCTACCTTCTAATAGTAGCTATGATCCTAGTAAATACGCAATTCGGTGTCTCACCTTATGTTGGTGAACTTTTTTTTAAGATTTTTGATGCATACTTACAAATTGACTTTCAGAAGCATAGCTTTAATTTTCTCAGCTTTCAACATTGGGTTATGTGCCTTGGTCGAATATTCTTTTTTTTTTCTTTGAGGCAGAGTCTCACTCTGGCACCAGGTGCCAGGTTGGCGTGCAGTGGCGCGATCTCGGCTCCCTGCAACCTCTGCCACCTGGGTTCAAGCAATTCTGTTGTCTCAGCTTCCCGAGTAGCTGGGACTACAGGCACACACCACCACACCCAGTTAATTTTTGTATTTTTAGTAGAGATGGGGTTTCACCATGTTGGCCAGGATGGTCTCGAACTCTTGACCTCGTGATCCGCCCGCCTCAGCCTCCCAAAGTGCTGGAATTACAGGCGTGAGCCACCGTGCCGGCCCTATTCTTTTTTTTTTTTTTTTTAAGATTTTTGCTAATTTTCTAGATTTAAATTTATTTTTTATTATGTTAACTTGCATTTCTTTGAGTATTACAAAAGTTGGGCTTTTAAAAAGTGTTTATAGTTCATTTTTAGTTACTCTGTTGTGAATTGTGTTATCTTTTCATTGATTTGCACAAGTTAGCTCAGTATGTATTAATAGTAACATTTTAAATATCTTTTTCTAATGTGGCTTTTTTATTTCTATATCTTGACATATATAAAACTGTTTTATTTTCATTCTGTGATGTTTTATTTTAATATTTGCCTTTGTGATTTTTTTCTATCACCTTTAAGTTTAGAAAATCTTTTCAGTGATTTTATATCAACTTCGTTTCTTTTCCAGTTTTGATTATTTATAATATAACTCTGTTCCACTTATTTATAATTCATCCTTAATTATTCATATATTTGATATATAGGTTTTACTATACTGGGATCTGTTTCTGAATTTTATAAAACTATTCTAATATGTAGCCATCACAAATAATAGCTGATTTGTGTCACTTTAAATTAGGTAATTTTACATTGAGGACATTACCTTCTATTCTTAATTTTAAAATAGGTTTGAATGTTTTTAATTTTAACAACAGATTTAAAGAAAGCTTTTTTTTTAATCTCTTTCGTTAATCATGGAGCTCATATTATTTGACCTATTGGATTATTTTATTAGATTTTTTTCTGTACTATCTCTTTCTCAACATGATTTGCAAATTATTATAGGTGGGCCTCAAGTAAATGTAAAATCCTCACCCTATAGGACTTTCCAAACCTTTAATATTCTGAGGTTCATATGCATCATACATTTTAACATTTTTCTGGAGTGCCCTCTGCAGAATGTAGTCTCAGTAACTTTGATTTATATAAATGATATTAAAATAGATAATTTTAAAATAATACCTCTGTAAAATAAATACAGATATATGCTATATCTATATCATATATATGAATATGCTATAGATGTAATCAAATTCATTTGATACAAGATGCTAAAACAGCTATGATTTAAGAAGCTACTGTGAGACTTTGTCTTTTAAAAACATTTGAAATTTTTGCAAGTAAACTGAATTTTTTTTTTTTTAGACTGTGGGATTTAAAAGAATCTATGGATAATAGTCCAAATTTTGTAATATTTGTAAACACATATTTTTCTCACCAAAGTGAAAGATGTCTTCTAAAACCCCAATAAATGACAGTTATTCTGAATGGTCTTTAGTTTTCCTTTAAAATCAACACAACTATTAATGTAAAGCAACAAAATATTCGATTTCTTAAAGTAACTGTTATTGCCAAGTGAGTCACGGAACCATGTAACAAATATATTATTACATGCTTATTTATTGGTACCCTTGCCGCTTTTTAAAAACCACAATATGCAGTTCTGTTTTTCCATATTATATGTAGAATACTCTTTTTGTCAAGTCATGATTTTTATAACATTCAAAGGCTTTATGAAATAAAAGTTACTAAAGTAGTATATCTAATTTAGCACTTAATTACTAAAAACATGTAAAATATCAGTTTTTTATACTTTTAAATTGATACATTGAATTTTATGCATATGTGGTATTTGACAAATATGATCTTCAATAAAGACATTTCACTATTATAAATACATGTGTTATCATTTCTAATAATATTTTATTGGTAAAAAACGAATCATAGCAAGCCCACTTTTTATTGTTTCTTTTATTCTTCAAGGTTTATGCTTTATATTGAAATTATAAATAAAAGCAAAAAGGTTGCTGCTGTAATGAAGTTCAAAATTCTAATGAGTGCTTCAAATAACCAAATATATAAAATAATGTTAGATAATAATTTACAGGAACTAAAATAAGATAGGATGCTGAGATGGAGACTGCTTAGGCTGGTGGTAGTAACAGATAAGATTTGGTCTCATAGAACTAAGGAGACTAATAGTATATATCAAACTTTCTAATTTAAAATGTTGTTTAATAAAAATCCTCAGAAGTTGATAAGATTTATATAATCAGTGTATGTGGTTTTGGATAACCACGCTTATGTTTATAAGCTGTACTATATGTGCTAATATGGTGTATTTTTTAAACATTGTGAGGATCAGTTGAAACTTTATGTAATTTTTCTTTGCAGGTATTATATTTTAGTACAGAACATGGTACTGCTCAAATCTTTGTAGAAATTTTTAGCCTGGCTTTCTCAGCCTTAAAAGAATGTGGAAGAGTGGATTAACGAATTTATATTGTCTTTTGTTACCTCACTGGGCCAGGAACTTTTTATTTTAGCTTATTATGTAAGACACATATCCCTGAATGAGAGAGGAAGAGGAAAAATCTTCACATAACTCTGCCATAAACCCACAGGGAGCTTCCTTCCATATATTTTCATGACTTTAGTACTTCCTCCATGCAAATAAGAACTGAATATTTTCACAGGTGTACAAATTCTTGTATCACTACCTGAGGTAGCAGAGTAAATTAAAATCCTGTTCTTTCTTATCCATAGTAAATCATTACTTGCCTTTGGCAAGAGAACAGGCAACTGTTTCCTGATCTACTATTATTTATTATCACTATCGTTTTAGAATGTGTTTTTTGTTAATAGAATGAAAATAAAGATAGAAATAGTGGACTAAATTTATCCAAGAAGAAAAATGAAGCATTAAAAATCCTTTTGAGAAACAAAACCAAGAAAGCAATCCTGTTACCATGTTATAGTGTTTAAACTTGATGTTTCTTGTTTCTGTTTTTTCTCTTTTTTTTTTTAATGTCAAACCTGAAGGTCTCTTAAATATTCATATACATAGTTTTGGTCATTCTGTTGAATGTTTTGGTATTACATAAACATACAAGTTACATTTTCACAATATCTTTATTTAATATATAAATTTTAAATAAATGTCTAAGATTGATGCTTAAGTTTAAACTATTTTAATTGAAAAAATACCTAAAGTATTAAACATCTGACATGAAAAGGACTAAGTATAGACACTAGTGTTTATTAATTTAAAATATATAACTATTCTTATGTGTAATCATTTCTAGTAAGGCAAGTAGTAGTAGTAATTTTATGTGGTTATGCACAACTTTTTCTAAATTCCATTTCTGTTTCTTAATCATGGACACAAATAGGGCATTTGATAATAGAATTCAAATATTATACTTTAAGACTTCCTGAGTATGTAAGTCGATTCACATCATTTTTAAAAAGCAGATCAAAATGGCCTTGAAATGGACCCAGTGTTGTATAATTATGTTTTGTGGGGGAAGTAAATAAGAGCTTATTTAATGGAGCAATAAAAACTGTATGAGCAGCTCCTATATTTTAGTCTTTAGGTTACAATTTGTCTATTATTTATTAGACTTAAATGTCTCATTTGGTGCAACTTCAGTCTATTAAATAAAGAGATAATTAGCTTTTAGAAATCTGTTGTTTACCCACATGGCTAAAACTGCTCCTTTGTTTTCCATTCTGCAATTTAGAATAACTAAGTAATTAGGCCTCCATTTTAGAGGAAAGGCATATTACATAAATACTATTTGGGAATGTCTCTGCCAATCTCAACAGATATGCAATTAATGTTTGTACTTGCTTTCATAAAGGCTTTAACAATTACCCTGTCTTCTACAGATACCATAAAACTTAGATTACTTTCCATAATTGCACATATTCTAGTTTTGTGCGGTAATGCTTTCAGTTTTCTAGTGTTATTGGCAATTGGTGCATATAAATAAGCCAATAGTTTTAATGATTTCTCAGTATAGAAGGGTAAAACAAATGAATTGCATTGGCTTGGCTATATTTCTCATTTCTTTACCCCAACATTTATAGAACAGACATTGTAGTAACAACAACAACAACTAGTACTACTGCTACTACTATTACCAGCATTTGTTGATCACATATTATTTGCCAGCCTATATTTATTATTATATGTAATACAACAAACTCATAAGATTATTTTATTTATAAAAAAGTTTAATTTACTTGCACATGATCACGGATTTGGCAAACCATGAAACCAGTACTCAAGTCTTCTCACGAAGTCATATTTTTAACTACTATGCTATTATATTTTATCACTGATGACTTAACTATGGAACAGGAAAAAGGGACCAAAATGATTATTAGCAATTGGTAACTTGTCACTAGACTATACCTATCTAAGAAGATTTAAATTACTTTCCCTGGAAATCTGTGGCAGCCATATCTTTGGTAATATAATCAGTGGTTTTAAGGCAGGTGGACTCTCTCTTTGTGTTTGGAAGTTATGGGAGGGTTGTCATAGTTAATGGAGGGATTCTTTGATGTTCTGAATAGTTCTGACCCAAAAGAGTTGCCAGAGGTCAACTTTTCTGAGGGAGGTAGAAATGCGTCCAGTACTTTCATTGTTTGATTCAGAATAGAAGTTTAGGAACTGGAGAATTTGCAATATAGTAAGTTTTAGAAATGCCCCAAACATTTTGGTGTGCTTTACTCAGGATGTGTGCCCTGAGACATTCTTCCACGTCCACCAACTGTACCATGTAACAATTTTTCTTCCTGATGGTATTAAGAAACTGAAATTCTATTCCATAAATAGTATCAAGCAGTGTCTGGTGGTAAATTTTTCCAAGACTCTCTCTTAGCTGTGCAGCTTTCCACTTATGTGGAGGCATCTCTTACACTGGAATAACGTAGCTTAAATTACAGAAACTCATTCAGAGTTCAACCATTTTGTGCATTAATTTGTGTCTTGTTCATGTAGCTATACAAGGCTCACACACCATCCTTTGTCCCCTTCCAACAAGCCCCAGAAAAGAGGAGGTTCTCAGACTTCCAGCATAATTTAATTTGAAAGTGATTATTTTTTCTTTTCTCTCTTTCCCTCTTTCTCTTGTTCGTTTTCTCTCTCTCTCTGTCTCTATCTCTCGCCTCCCTTCCTCCCTCCTTCCCTCCCTCCCTCCCTCCCTTCCCTCCTTCCTTTTCTTGAGGATTATCAGTGCCACTCTTGTTAAACATTTTTGTGGCACATCCTCATACTAATTAATTTATTGCTCATCCAGTATTTAAATATCATTTTCAAAATGTTTTTCTTATTATTATATGAAATGTACTACATTCTCAACTCCACTTTTTGTTGTTCAACTTTTTTTGAGAATAAAAGATTAAATGCCAATTTTCATAAACATTATTTGGGGCAAAAATTTAAATTTTTAAGGTGTAGCATGGTCTACTAAGAATTTTATGAAAGAAATCTTTATATTAAGGTCACTTATTCATAACTTCACCCTATTCATATTTTAGAGCAAAAAATCATTCCAGTCAGTTCTTTTGATCTTATCACAATGTGGAAAACTGTAACATTGATAATATCAGCTACATTTATTGTATTATAATTGAGAACTCAGTCACAGCACTGCATCTTCTTTGTCTGTAACATTCAATACTCCTTAGCTGTCTCCACAAATCAACATAAACCATATATCCCACACAGCCTAAAATATTTGCTATCTGGCCCTTTAAAGAAAAAATTTGCTGATTCATAATATAGATCAATAATTTATGGACTCTATTCTTTGACTTTAAGAGACAGAGTAAAAAAAAAAAAAACTATTAATTTTGTTTGTTTATTTTCCTATAGCCAAAAGCATGCATTTGCAAAATGACCAGTCTATGTTGAAAAATAACACTGAGTAAAACTATTGGTAAAATTAATGATAATTATCAGGGAAAAATTAATCGTTAAACATATTTCTTGCTGCAGAGAACTATGTGATTTTTAGATCTACTGATTTGAAATGGAAAGTCATGCAGTTGAACTTTTGAAATGCTGGCAAGCATCGGGGCTGCTGATTGTTTCAGTAACCAATCTAGCACAACCATTGTGCTTTTTTATCCTTTTATCCCAGCTGATAGACCCCAGTATTTCTGTAGTATTGTTTGTATATCTTTCAAGATGAAAATATCAGTGTGTCAAAAGGTCATAGGTGGAGCCAGGTTTTTCTTCTTTTTTATTAATAGGCTCTCTCCTTTCTCTGTATTTTTGGTCATTCTGACATTAAATCCTTAAAGTTGAAGGAAATCTATTCATTGTTGTTGAACTTGGTCAGGAAGGTTGCTTAAGTCTAAAGTGATTATCTCAAAGAAGGAAAAAGAAATTCAATAGTATTTGGCATTTGATGATGAATAAATATACCCTAGGGCAGACTGGGAAAATTAAGCAAAGAAATTGAATATTTATTTGTAACTTGTAAATAGTATAAATAGGCATTAATATTTAGATGAAATTAGATATTATTTCATAATAGGATTTTAAAATATTGTTTCCTGGATAGCTTCCTTCCTCAGATATCCAATGTTTTACAAGAGAATTATAAGCAACGTGATATTAACAGAGTTAACATTGATGGCAGGCTTAACACAGGCTAGAATGCCCCAAGGCCGGAAGAATATGACAGACTAGCATAGTAACAGAAAATAGATGACTGACTGTTTTTAGAGCAAGCAATTCTTGGAGGCCATTGCCTGACTAGAGTGAATTTTCATCATTGAACTTCCAATAATAATTATCATAAGTGGCTATAAGAGACAGTAATTTCATTTCAATAGGATCCTTTGAATGTTTATTTTTAAACTATTAGTACTATTCAGGCATGAACTCTTGCAAAGTAGAAATATTTTTGTCAAATTAGTGCTGAATCTGAGGTTCTATCACTAGCTTTCATAAATGTGTAAAGGATCACTGCTGTAGGAAACTGGATAGATTCCCTCCAAAGTCATTCTAACCCTGATTCTCTGACTGGCAATTAGTTTGAAGATTCTAAATGTGTGACAGTTCCTCTTTTTAGCCTTCAAGTGTTACAAAGTCAAGAAGATTGTTTGCTTGGGGAACAAAAGATTATTTTAATTCAAAGACCAAGGACTAAGAAAAAGGCAGTCTTTCTGCTGTATTTCAGATATATTTCAGAAGTGATGATTCTATTAGTGCTGAATTGCAATTATGATCTCTGATATTCAGTGGATGTTCTCAATGCTAATTAGATTGTACTTTCTGCTGGATTCACATGTGAATAAAAGTACTTTTTTTAAAAAACCTTTATTCTTTATTATTTATTTTATATGGAAAGGTAATGCTCTGTACTTCTCTCAAAAGTGCATTTTCATAATAGTCACTCATTATTTCTTGAATGCAGGGAATATTTTCATTAGATTAAAAAATAATTTTATTAAATATTTTCATAGATTATTTTACCATTTTACAGTGACTCTGTTCATTGTACTCTGTAATTTGGCTTTGATAGATGAAAATATTGTTTATGATCATTAAAATACCTTTCACCTTTAAGCAAAGATTCTAGTTCTGCTCCCACTACCCATAGACAAATTTTCAGAGACCCTTTCCACAGAATGCTAAAGGAATTTGGTCCGAGGAAACATGTGGTTTGGATTATACTGGATTCTAATTGATTCTACCATTAAGGTAAATAGCACTGTAGTCCAAGGAAATACTGTTTCATAAGTCATGATATCTGCTGACATCGAGGGTAAAGTATGCTAATATTATATTTGGAGGCATTGTTGGAAATTAAAGAAACATTCTTCTCTGCCTAGAAAATATTAGCAGAACCCAAATGATGTCAAGGTTTGTTTAGAATTGCTATACTCATGTGATGGGGAAATCTTGGGAGGGAGTGTTGTTTTTTACATCTTTCGTCTTCCCTGTGAGATAATTCCCTTTTTATGCTGATACTGTCCTATTCCTAAAGCATTGCACTTTGATATAATAGAAGTAGGATATGAACTTGTCATCCTTTGTCAGCTCTAAAAAGGTAAAGGTAAGAAAAGAAAGGGAAAATATATCTCATAGTGTTTACCATTCATAGAAACTGAGGAACCCTTAGAGATAAAATTTTCCATCTGAATATATTACAACTTAACTAATGGAGGTTTCTATATAGGGGAGATGCACGTGAGCGTGTGCATGCACACTTGCATGCATGTTTTTAGATTGCTTCAGTTTGTGGTCAGCTGATTCTGAAACAGAAAGATGTTTTGACAATTTGGTGTATTCCTCCTAGAAACTTCTTCAGAAAGAAGTCTTTTTGAAGTAAGAGTTTATCTCATTTCATTAATTAGATACTCAATATTAATATTTAATAAAGTACAAGAAAGAAGGGATGTGATATGAAACATTTACTATAGTTATCTTAAATGATACTTCAGCTAATATTTTGATTTTGCTATGAAAAATTTGCTTTTCCATAAAGATCAAACAAGCCATTATTTCTCAAATAATAAATCTTAAAAAAATAAAATTTTATACAAATTAGCCATGTTTTAAAGAAATCTTTTACAGTGAGCTGTTGCTTCTAATTTCCTTTTATAGCAGGTGTTTAATAAGCACTTTAAAAATATTTATGGAATTCACATTTGTGGGACAAAAAACTCCTCAATTGTACATGTTCTATTCGTGCATACCCACATAAAAGTAGATTGGCCCAATCCTAGGACAGGGTATGACATATGTCAAGTTTGTTTTATGTGCTCTTATAGTTTTGGTAACAAATGTGGAATTTCATAGCCATGATAACAAGGTCAAATATACAAAGATATTACTATTTCTATAAATGCAATTTAATTTATGGCTGAGCCATCAGCCTACCTGATGGTTAACAATGTAATTAATATTATCTGTGTGTGTGTGTGTGAGTGTGTGTATTTGCAGTAGTTTCTGTATAGAGTTGTTATTTGTGTTTGAAATTCTCTCCATGATCTCTTATCTTCCTTCTTCCTTCGATGAAGGAAGCCAGCTGAGGGTACCCTTCGGTGCATGTGTCCTCTTTCTGGTTCATTTCACGTCTAGGTCTGAAATAGCCTCTCTGCTTTGGCAATCACCTCTCCTGTCTGCTTGTGGTACAGGTGATGACTGATTTGCCTTTGAGTGGCAACCAAATAGATCTGTTGAATTTCTGTTAGTTTTCTCTGGGTCCCTATGTTAATGATTCTTGGAAACATTCTTCTCTTGCATTTACACTCTTTATGAGCTTTTTTTTCCTCCCCAGGTAGAGGCGCATAGGAAATTACTGTGCTTCAGCCACAGCACTCAGCTTCTTGTGGTGCTTCTGTGGCGCTTCTATGGCCTTCTGTGCCCTAGTCATGTTTCCTTAGCCCGTTCTCAACAATTCTGCATGTTGGACACAAGAACCTCCACTCTTGGACTCAACTCCCTGGGACTTCATAGGAAATTCTACCCAACATGCACCACTTATTTCTGGGATGAGTGCGCAGGGCTACTGCCCTGCCTGCAATCTCACTTCCAATGTCTCTGGACAGAGTCCACCAGATGGGGGCACAAGAAGGGTACCCTGAGCTGGCTTCCTTCCTTTCTGTTCATAGCCTAAGAATGTAGTGTGCATTTTTTTGCTGTATGGGTAGTTCCTATACTAATAATTATCCTTTGGGTCCCACATTGGGGAGGGAGAAAGGAGGATGGATTGACATCTGAGCAGTATTGCAGAAAAGACTACCTTTGTTGTTTCTTTGAAATGTGGAATCTTGAATTAGGGGGATACCAAATGAACACAGTGAAATGAAGGGCCAGAGTTTCTGAGCCTGGGCTTCCAATGGGCTAAGTAAATTCAGATACAGAGGTGTGACATTTATATATGGACTGACAACAAGTAATGTAGCAGGCCTGAATGATCTTTGGGTAGATCTGTGGGCAGAAATGAGACTAAATTGGAAGTCAAGAAAGCATGCTATGCTTTGGATTTTTTCTTTGCTTTATTTTGTAGGCATGTTCCAAGGGCATTAAACAGCAGTGATATGATTTGCTCTTAGAGAAATGGCTCTGTAGCAAAAATGCAGATGGATCAGAGGGTGTTGGGACTAGGAGGAATGAGACCAATTAGGAGACTGTTGCAATTTTGCAGGAGATAAATGCAGAAGGCCTGAACTAGGAAGCACTAAGAAAGAGAAGACAAGATGGATTTGAAAGGCAGGGTAGAAACAGAATCAATAGGGCTTTCTAGTGAATTGTGTGTGGTGAGACAGGGAGAATACTTCATGAACAGGTAGATGCTGCTTGTACCAGCTTTAGTACACATAGATTTCACATCTCCAATTTAAAGCCTTTTTAATCTTAGGAATTTTTTTACCTGAATGGGCCTGGTATAGGGTAAGAAACACAACATCTGCATAGTAACTATACTTTTTTCATAGTGGAAAATAGAAACAAATTTATTTGTTAATAAAGATAGCTTTGCAACTTTTTATTGCTAGATTAACCAAGAACCTCTGAAAATAAATCTTGGTTAGCTCATGAGGATAAGCTAGAGGTGGCCCTTTCCTGGAGAATTTGAGGCATAGGGTTTAGGTAGGGTAAGGGAGAGAATGGGTCCCATTATCCCCTTGAAGGAAAACAGGCCAGTCCCACTCCTTCCCCTTCATCTAAAACTAGCCCAGGCGTTCAGTTCCAAGGCTCTAGGATTTTCATTGTTGAAGTTTGCATTTGTTTATTTTTCTGGCATGTGATATTGTTGTAGTCAGTATTTAGTTACTGTTTTTTCCTTAGGTACTAATTACACCTTATCTAACAATCTGAAAGACATTACCAAGGCTCCTCTGTGATTTGTTTTTGTGACCATTAAATTTCTGACAAAAGGAATTCTAAAAATGGGCATTGAAATCCCTCCTTCATTAGTAGAATTATTAGTGTGATGGTGTAAAAACTACTTCTATCAAAACTCTCCTTCAACAAATATTTATTTATTATCATGGTACTATCCTAGACACTAGGAACAGAGCAGAAAATAAAACAAGCAAATGTCCTGGCCCTCATGGGCATATATTCTTGCAGGAGACAGACAACATTTAAAATAAATATACAGCGTTAGAAGTCCACAGCTTCTAAGGAGAACAAAATAAAGTAGGGATGGGGGATAGGAAGGGCGGGAAGGAGTGACATTTTACATGGGGTGGTTTTTATTTATTTACCGAAATCTTGACCTTATATATAATATTGCTATTCTCTGTGAATAGTGGTGTTATGAAATGTTTTGTGCTCAAGTTCACAAGTTGGGTTACCAGTATTCCAGTCCCTACCCCTCCAGTAGCTAAGTAATAGCAGACCAGTTAGCCTCACACCATATTTCTCCTTATCTACAAAATAAGATTTCTTCTCATTTGGAAAATTCCATCTGTATTCTGTAAATTAATAACAAACCTTATTAGAACCCAAGGAATCAAGTTTTGCCTGTGCTTTCACTCATGTGTTCTCTGACACTGTACTCTTTTACAACATAATCTCTATTTTAAGACACTTTTATATTACACAGTAAATATGACTTCTTATACAGTATGTTTTTTTCATTCCCTTTGGTTACAAGATGAATTTATTTTAAAATTACCTGTTTAGAATGTTTGCCCACAATATAGATCAATAAAAGACATGTTTAGAAAAAGTTACTGATGTGGGGAACTTAAGGAAATGTATCTGCATGCACATATGTGTGTATGTATATGGACAACTCTTTCATTTATGAATCATCTCTAGGTTTCTATCTATGCTGTTAATTTTCAGAATGGAAGGTGCTTAATATGTCCAGAACAGAAATAATAATGTCATATGTTATAGAATCGGTTGACCTTTCAAACAGATTGATACCTTCTCATTTTCTCTGACAAATACTCAATCCACACTTCAGTCTATTGAAAACAGAGCTAATTAACATGCATAAACTAGCAATCTGATCTAGTTATGATGCATCCTTAATGTGTGACATGTTCAGCTTAGTGTAACTACTTAGTCTTGTCATGAAAGGTAGAGTGGCCTCCAGTGATCAAGGTTCTGAGATCAATTTAACCTGGATAAGATCTTTATCCATAACTACTGTCATTAGAAATGACTAGCATTTCACTAATTAGCCCACCATTTACACCCCATAAGCTTCTCACAGATGGTAAATGTTTATAAACACCCACAGATGTGTGCACAGCTGACTCTCAGTTATCCGCAGGAATAGGGGACATAGATGATTTAGATTCACTTACAATACAAACCTCTTATTTTAGCTAGTTTCAATCCTTTTTCTCCTTGGACTTCTTACCACAGCTGTTAATGAAGTAGCAAATTAACTAATCTAATTTCAACTTCTTCTCTTATTGATGCACTTACCCCCTGATGAATGCACTAACATGTACAAATGTGGTCACAAGATGGCTGCTAAGAGGGTGGAAATGGTAAGCATGAGCTTAGATAAATACATCGAGCAACGGAGAATTATTCATATGTGTGTAACTGTCTCTCTAGTAACAAACGTCAAGTTGTGAAACCACAGCAAGCTACCCAGTTCAGGAATGGTATACCTAAATTCCCTGGGACAGGAGAAAACTTCTCCTTAAATTCAAGAAAAAGGAAAGGATGCCATTTTCTTTGGTGGCCTGGTCCTGTAGTAATAATGATTTCAGATAGTTCTTCCTGAAATTTCATCTCAATTTTTCATTATATCATCAGCCTTTCTACTGTCTCATGCTGAATGAAGATGAAGAAATATAAATGTCATCCAGAGCACCATGATGTCACTTTTGTCTTGTTTCCTTTGACCTAAAGAGTCTTGGGTCTTGTGCTTCTCATACATTCTTAATCTGAAGCTTTCGTTCATTCTTTGTGCAGTTACCCAGGCAAATTTAATGGGGCTCACACAGAGTGAGGAGATATGTGGAACTAACCGCAGCCCACAGGCCATTTACAGAATGAACTATGAAGGACAGCCATTTTGTTTCCTGATGACCTACAAAGCATGTACTATGTCTTACAGACTGAGGCAATCATGAGTTAATACAAATTGTTTTCCAGAGTTTTATTACTTGGGGAACATGCCTTTCTTTCAGCTTATTGGGAAGGAAAATTAATTATTCCTAAACAGAAATATTTCAAAATGTTTAAAGAAAAATATTTATAGTGGGCTGGGCATGGTGGCTCATACCTGTAATCCCAGCACTTTGGGAGGCTAAAGTCAGAGGATCTCTTGAGTCCAGGAGTTTGAGACCAGTCTGGGCAACACAGTGCAACCCTGCCTCTATAAAAATAAATAAATAAATGACATTTCTAGTGGATTACATAGTGATCAAAATTAGCATCAAGAATTTGAACAGTAGAAGAATGTGGCAATGAAGAAATGAATCTTGTACCACTGGTACTATCCAACAGATCTGTAACTTTTTAGATAAATGTACATTTTTAAATTTGTTTTTCACTAAAGAAGATTTGAAATTGCTGACAGGCTATATAAAAATCCTATTGGATATTCCCCTAATAAGAAATATGACTGGAAACTCAGTGCTTAGGGATACAAAAATCCTTCTATATATATATATATATTTACTTTCAACAGTTTTTAAAAATCACTGATAGTGTTTTGGCATAAATAGGTGGTACCATTCACTGAGATAAGGGACATAAGAAGAGGTAGAGTTTTGGGGAAAATGGTGATGAATTCAAGTTTGTATATACAGATACACCTCAACTTATGATGGGGTTACGTCCAGATAAACGCATCATAATTTGGAAATATTGTAAGTCAAAGCAGCATTTAATACACCTAAGCCTACCAAACATCAGAGCTTAGCCTAGCCTATCTAAAGCATTCTAGAACGCTTACAGTAGCCTACAGTTGGGTAAAATCATATAACACAGAACTTATTTTATAATTAAGTATTGAATATGTCATGTAATTTATTGAATACTATAAAGAATGTGAAAACCATTGGTTGTTTAGGTAGTCAAGTACAGTTTCTATTGAATGTTTATTGCTTTGTGTCATTGTAAAGTCAAAAAAATTGTAAGTTGGGAAAAGTGTGTATTATATTTGACGTATCTGTAGGACATCCAGGTTACCATGTCTAGTGAGTTGGAAGGGGCTAGTATGACCAACTCATCCCATTTGGCCTAATTCCCCCAGTTTTAGCACTGAAAGTCCTGTGTTCCAGGAAACCCTTTAGTCTTGCAAGCCGGGATGATTGGTCACCCTAGTTGGGACTCAGGAATAGCACCTGTTGCTGGTGATAAAAACTTGGGAGTTTTCAGTAAACAAAGCCATGGAATGAATAAAACACCAATGGAAAATTCAAGGTATGATGTAAGAATGAGCAGAGGAAGAAGAGCCAGAAGGGGACCTTGAAAAAGAGTCACCATGGAGATAGTAGGGGGACCAAGAAAGTCTGGTATTTATGAGGTCCAAGGAAGAGACCATTTCAAAAAGAAAGGATAGTTAACACAATCAAATGCTGCTGAGATCTTGTAATGAACTAACAGCCATCCCATTAGCTCAAACAAGAGCATTAAAGAGTTGATAAATGAATATGGGATATGAGACTAATATATGAGTAAGGAAGGATAGTAACTACAGGGGATTTGAAGTTAAGGAGGAGGGCAAAGCAGGTGTGTGTGTGTCTGTGTGTGTGTGTGTGTGAATGCAGACTGGAAGGAATGAGAAAAAAAGGAGGGGAACTGGAAGAGAATGATAATCAATGGAGTAAACTTCTGAGGGTGGCAGGAGGGCTGAAGAGCAACATGATACCAGCACAGGTGGAGGAAATTGTCTTGGAAATGTACATGCTCTGCCATTGTGATAGTTAGGAAGGTGGAAAGGTTGGGCTAGGTGCAAATACATTTGTAGGTTTGATGGTGGGAAGTTAAAGAACCTTTTATCAAGTGGTTTCTGTTTTCTATCTAAAAGGAAGGTCTTTGCAGAGGAAGGGCAGTGGTTGGTTGGGAGGCTTGAGTGAAGTGTGTAAGCATGTCAACAGCCCCTCCCCAGAGGGGAAGAGCCTCCTGATGAAACATATAAAGAGGAGTGTTAATAGCAGTATGAATCCAGCTGAGGTAGCAGTTGGGGGTACTAGTCCTGATCCTGTGTTATTGTTTCTCACCAGGACTACTCAGCCTCTGGAGTAATGCCAAGAACATGAAGTGTGGGGCTTATTTACATTTTAGTGGGAGTCTGGAAAAGTAGGAAAATAAAGGAAGGAAGGTAGGAAGGGAGGGAGGGAGGGAAGGAAGGAAGGAAGGAGGGAGGGAGGGGGGAGGGAAGGAAGGAAGGAAGGAAGGAAGGAAGGAAGGAAGGAAGGAAGGAAGGAAGGAAGGAAGGAAGGAAGATAGGAAGATAGTAGCATGTGAATCATGGTCAAAATGATGTACAGAGTCTACGCTAGATAGCCGAGGATATAACGAGAGTTGGGGCCAGGGCATTGGAGATTTTCATGGGATATGGGTCAGAAAATAGTTGTATGAAGCTAAGTTATTGGAGGTAAAACAGCTCTGGGTAGTGACAAAGTTTAGATTATGGCCATGGAAGTGAGTGATGGGTAGTAAGGAATTGTTTCCTGGAGATGAGGAGGTCAGGGAACTCATAGGACCTAGTGTTAGATTAGACATTAACATTAAACTGAAATCCCATAAGATGATGGCAGAGCCTGGCTTGATAAGGAAGACTGACTGAATTGATAGTTTATTCTGAATGAGAGGGTAGACTTGTACATGACTGGATGACAATGACCCAGAGGGATGGCAGTGGTGTAACTGAATGACATGTGTCTCAAAGGTGGGTGCTTTTTACATGAGGAGAAAAAGTGACAGCCTGACATAGCAGCTTTGTTCAAGGAGAAAGCAGACATTCCCATGTCCTCCAACTGTGCCCCACAGACTTTAAGCACATGAGATAGGAGGGGAACAAGCAACATCTACTAGAAGGGTAGATGTTGTCCAGCGGAGAGCATCTGTCTGGTTTCCAAGTAGAGCCCATTTTCAGTTAAGAGAGCAAGATGAAAGGAGGGTATGCTGAAGAAATTGAGGCAGTAGAGAAGTTGTTCATGCCAATAATGCTGGAGGAAATAAAGATCAGAAGGACATTATTGTCTAAGAATGATAGTGATGGTGGTTTAGCTGCCTTCAAAGTTTTAGCCCAGCTACAGCAATCCCCAGCAGCTAGGTTGTTAGAAGAAATCAGGAGGCCATGGCGGACTGAAGTAATTCTAATATTTTCAGATACTCGTAGTCTCTGGGGGAGGAGTGTTTCTGGTCTTTCTCTGTGAGGAAGGAGCATCTGTAAGTGACCTGCATCTCTCTTATTGTCAGGTTCCAGGTACCAGGAGAAAACTCCTACAGAATTTGGGGAAAGTAACTTGTGCTTACCTGCTCCAGTTCCCAGCTCTGAAAGCTACTATCTCTTTGTGTCTTAAGGCATTTCCTAAAACGCCTTTAAATATAAGTCAACAAATCCAAAGATCTGAATAGTTATCAGTTTTCATGTAGCACCTCTCTATGAGGAAAAGTCTGTAGTGGAAAGAATGAGCTTTAGAATCAGAAAGATACTGGTTCAAATCTCCCCTCTGCTACCAACCTGTGGCAGAGCTTTAGGCACCTTACTTTACCTTTTTGAGCTCCAAGTTTCCTAACTTTAAAACGGATCAGATAATAGCTACTTTGAAAGTGGGGAGTGAGAATTAAATTAGAAAATTCAGGTAAAACATTCCACATGAACAATAGCACATAGGCATTTAATCAGACTGATAGTTCCTAGTGTATCTAAATTCATAACTAGATTTTTTAATCTTTATTTTATGTATCCCTTATTTTCTAAATAAAACTGTTCTCAGCCAGGAAATGGTGGCTTGCATCTGTAATCCCAACACTTTGGTAAGCTGAAGTGGGAGGATCACATGAGGCCAGGAGTTTGAGACTATCCTGAGCAATATGGTGAGACCCTGTCTTTATAAAAAAAAAATTAAAAATTAAAAAAAATTAAGTTACTGACATGGTATAATCCCAGGTACTGAGGAGGCTGTAGCAGGAGGATCCTTTGAGTCCAGGAGTTTGATATTATTATAGTGAGCTATAATTGTGCCACTACAGTCTGGGCAACAGAGAGGCCTCATGTCTTTTAAAACACACACACCACACACACACACACACACAACAACAACAACAACAACAGCAACAAAAAGAAAAAAGCCATAAAAGTAAAATAAAATTGTTCTCAGAGTTATGTAATATCAGCTTTTATTGTAGGGCTCATGTGTTTATTCTGTCGGCTTTTTATAGTTATGGGGTGCCGGGAGGGAGTCTTTCATTGTTCTCTTGAGACAGTAGCACATTTTTGCCTTCAGTTTTTTTTACAATTGTTAATGAGTTCATTGAAAGTTCAGTTGTCTCGTCTTTTCATTTTTCTCTTACTTGCTTTCTTCTGAAAGCATATGTCAATTTTTTTTCCAGAATTTTTACTCATTCAGATTTGCCTTATTCTCCTTGCTGACTTCCTTTTCCTCAAAACTATGTTGCTGTTATTCTGATTCACATTTTAAAATTTCCTCTGTGTTTAATACTAATGGGATGATTTCTACATCTGACTGTGGAAGAAATAAGGAAGGGCATTATGTTTGGGCAGAATAAATCTGTGTTTCTCCTTTAAAATGAGTAAGAAAGGTAATGCATACTTAGAGTACTTTAAACACAAAGTTTATGTTAGAAATGAACCAAGAACTTGAATCTGGTAAAAATTACTTTGGGCAAGGCTGGCAGGAGTGAGATGGGCTTTAACCCTTAAAGCTCAAAATGCAAATACACAGATTTCCACATTTTACTGTGATATCTATATGGTTCTGTGTATTAAGGTACAAATAAAACATATCTTCAGAAATTGAAGTACAAATCTGGGTATCAAAGAATATCTCCTAAAATCATCACTAGGGAATTATACCTCTACTGCCTCAGTATGAAGCAATTTCATAGCACCTTGATTTATTTTGCGTAATATTCATCATACAGGTAGTCACTAATTATGTGTTGAACTTGCTCTTACACTTAAGATCCATGGGAACAGGGGCTGGGGCTAGTTCAGTACCTGACACTTAGTCCTTAGTGTGTCTTTGTAGAATTGAATTAGACTATAGACTTTATAGTTCTGTTATTTCCATCTACTCCTTGAATAAAACAGAATATTCTACCAGTACCTCAAAATCAATTCATCTAAAACCTAACTTGTCACGTTCCACATAAAACCTGATTTTCATGTTCTCATTTTGGGTTAATGATACCACCATTTACCCAGTCACCCAGGCTTGACACCTTCACACTATGCCAGCTTTAATCATTATGAAGTACAGTTTTGATTATTTCACACCTTTCAGAAACATTTGATAGCAGTTCCTCAGCCTCAAATCCAAGCTCCCACAGCCTGCCTTCCTGACCTTATTTTTCCCCTTCTTCCAGTGCGCACCATATGCTGCTGTCAGAGCATGACTGCTGGGCCCCTCTGGGCATCATACGGTGTTCCAGGCACTACTCACTGGCTCCTCATGGCCTCAGGTCCATTTATCCTGGCTTCTCCTGAAAGAAAAATCCTGTCAAATTACGGTTATTATTCCCTAGCTCCTTCTCCTCTTTTTTTTTATTCTTGTTGAATTAAGCATTTTCATTAACTGAATAATTTCATTCTCTGTTCAAAAACTTCATAAGGAAAAAGCCATTTAAAAGTCAGTTCTTCACTAATAAGAAAATACTAAAACAAATCCTAATATATTTTCAATGAAAAGCAAGCATTTGTCAAGCTTAAGCTTGTCAAACTTCACTCAGAATAAAGTGAAGCTCTTGTAGGTGACAAGTGAGACTTCCACCCAGAAGGGGAGGTGGTATGCCATGTAATTAACCTTTTCCTCACTGGGTTACTCTGTGATTAAAGGATCGTGGGTGTTCACTGTGTGTGATAGTCACATTTTGTTAAATGTCATTATCACTTCACATCTACATATGTATTTAAATAGATACATTTTTTCCCCCTGACATTCTGTGCTTTTGCAACTGAAGGCATCTGTTCAGCACCCTAGACCCTACATAACACACAAGGTCGACTGTGGTAGCATTCTTTTTGCCAGGGAGTCAATGCTCGTTTTTAAATTTTGCTTTCTTAAGTAATTTTGGAATAGGTCAGAGTGAACAAGCTCATCAGAGCAGGGCACTTGAATACTTACATGCAAGACATTTTAACAATCATTTACCACTGAAAGAATGATTAAGTAGTGCCTTTCTTTAGCACCATGTGGTGGAATAATTGCTAAACTGCTGGAAGTCATAAAACCTATTGCTCACTCTGTAGCTAATAGCTGTAAGTGGTCATGGAAAAGTCTTCATTCAGTGTCCTCATTGATAAAATAAGGACTTGGCTTATTTCACTTACTATATTTTGGAGGTTGTCCATACCAATAATTTAAATATGCCTTATCATTATTTCACATTACAACATAGTCCGGTATATGGAAGTCATAGTTTATTTAATCTCTTGTAGATAGACACTTAGTTTGTTTCTATTCTCCTATTATAATAAACAGTATAATGGACATCCTTTTACATATGTTTTTCCACACATGTAAGTTATACACATAGAATGACTTCTCAGAGAAAAATTATTTCATGATGTGATATGTGCAATCTTTTTCTTTAAAAAAATTTTGTTTTTAGAGGAGAGGTCTCGCTGTGTTTCCCAGGCTGGTCTCAAACTCCTGGCCTCAAGCAATTCACCCACCTTGGCCTTCCAAAGTGCTAGGATTATAGGCATGAACTACCACAGATGGCCACAATTTTATTTCTGTTAAAAATTACTAAATTATTTTCCAAAGTGATTACATTCATTTTATATTTTCAGCAACAAATGTGTGAAGTGACCTGTTTCCCAACCCTTTGCCAATACTGATTTATCATAATTTTTCATTGTTGCCATGCTGTTAGATGAAAATGATCTCTCATTGAGGTGTTTGGAATATCTTTCATTATGAATGAGGTTGAGGATTATTTAAAGCATGATTTATTTATTTTTATGATGGTGTCTTAGCCCATTCAGTCTGCTATAAAAAATACCATAAACTGAGTAGCTTATAAAGCTTTATTTCTCACAGTTCTGGAGTCTAGAAAGTCCAAAATCAAGATGCCAGCAGATTGCGTGTTCAGTGAGGTCTGTAACCTTCTAGCTGTGTCCTCATATTGTGGAAGGGACAAGGGCAGCTCTCTAGAGTCCCTTTTATAAAAGTGCTAACCCCATTAATGAAGGCTCTGCCCTTATGATCTCATCACCTCCTCTTTCTCTTAATACCATCACCTTTCTCTTAATACCACCTTTCTCTTAATACCATCACCTTGGAATTAGGATTCCAACATATAAATTTGGGGTTTGGCGGGGACACAACGATTCAGATCATAGAAGATGGGTTCCCTAAACAAATAACTTGACCATGTCTTGGTTTACTGAATTATAAGCATTCTTTAAGAAAATCAATCCTAGGAATGCCCAAATTTTAGATATTTTTTCCAGCTTATCCTTTCATTGTTTATGTGTACACTTTGTTGTTATTTGATTTTTTATTATTTTTAATAGAAACAAAGTCTTGCTATGTTGCCCAGGCTGGTTTCAAATTCCTGGGCTTAAGTGATTCTCTTACCTTGGCTTCACAAAGTGCTGAGGGTAGGGCCGGGCGTGGTGGCTCATGCCTGTAATCCCAGCACTTTGGGAGGCCGAGGCGGGTGGATCACAAGGTCAAGAGATCGAGACCATCCTGGTCAACATGGTGAAACCCCGTCTCTACTAAAATTACAAAAAATGAGTTGGGCACGGTTGCGCGTGCCTGTAATCCCAGCTACTCGAGAGGCTGAGGCAGGAGAATTGCCTGAACCCAGGAGGCGGAGGTTGCGGTGAGCCGAGATCACGCCATTGCACTCCAGCCTGGGTAACAAGAGCAAAACTCCGTCTCAAAAAAAAAAAAAAAAAAAAGTGCTGAGGGTATAGGCATGACCTATCACACCTGTCCTATTGATTTTTAGATATTTATATTACTTTGGATTTTTTTAGAAATATTTTCCCATTCCAGAACTATTAAAAATATACTTTTCCACATTCTCTGATGTAGCTTTACACTTTAATCTTTTAATGTTGAAATATTTGATCCACTTGGAATTTATTTTGATATATATAACAAGGTGAGATCTAAACAGACTGTTGCTATTGCTGGACAGTAGTTAATGAACACATTTTTTAAATCTTCTACTGATTTGAAATGCCACCTTTATCATAAATTGACTTGTCATGTATATTTGTTATAAATCACCATGAGTAGTGCATGTTACACATTATTATTATTATCATTGTTATTGAAACAAGGTCTCACTTTGTCACCCAGGCTGCAATGCAGTGGCTCAACTATGGGTCACTGCAGCCACAACTTCCTGGGCTCCAGTAATCCCCCCAACGTCAACCCCTTGTGTAGCTGGGACTACAGGCATGCACCATCATACTGGCTATTTTTTTTTTTAAGAGACAGGGTCTCACTCTTTTGCCCAGGCCAGTCTTAAACTCTTGGGTTCAAGTGATCCTCCTGCCTCATTCTCCCAAATTGCTGGGATTACAGGCATGAGCCACAACACCCAGCCTTTATTGCACATTATTACCCAAATTTATTTGACCATAGAACCACTTCCTTTACCGCCTCTCCCTAAACAGGTACACATACACACAGAGCTTCTTATAGGATTAGTGTTCTACGGTACACAATTTGGGAAATGTTGTCTTATATATTGAAGTGTTTTTTTTTAATGTGGTATGTCTTCTTATTTTGTAATGACAAATTCATTCATGATATTGTTACTTTTAAATCTTGTGCCTTGATAGGTTTATATTCCAAAGTGATTGTACCTTTTTAATTTGAGTAGACAATTAAATGAACAGAGAAGTAATTTTTTTTATCCTGAATCATTGTCTTACAACAGAATCTAAATCATAAGAAATTTGGAAAATTAAGAATGAATAACAACATGATATAATTTGTTATAGTATATTTATATTACCATTTTTGCTGGTTGTGTTTATAGTTAGAATTCAGTAATATTTTGTGACATCCAAGAATAGTTTTGTTGAAGCTGGAGAGTTTGTAGAATAATAATTCTTTATTTCATAAATGTCTTCTCTATAATCCCATTTAGTGTAAGACATGAAATTATTTAGGTTCAAATTTGGATACAGTGTAATGAATTGTATAGTAATTTTCATTTACACATTCTAATATAGCCACAAAACATTTTTCACTTAAACTTTGAAAATATAGCCTTATTTTTTTATGTTGGTCATGGGATTTTTTTTTTTTTTTTTTGAGACATAGAGTCTTGCTGTGTCCAGACACCAGGCTGGAGTGCAGTGGTGCAATCCTGGCTCACTGCAGCCTCCGCCTCCCAGTTTCAAGCAATTCTCCTCCCTCACCTTCTGAGTACCTGGGACTACAGGTGCACATCACCACACCCAGCTGAGTTTTGTATTTTTTGGTAGAGACGGGGTTTCACCATGTTGGCCAGGATGGTCTCGATCTCTTGACCTCGTGATCCACCCGCCTCGGCCTCCCAAAGAGCTGGGATTACAGGCGTGAGCCATTGTGCCCAGCCTTGGTCATGGGATTTTGTTGAGACAAGGTCTTGCTATGTTACCCAGGCTATAGTGCAGCGGCGGGATCTCATCACTGCAACCTCTGCCTCCTGTGCCCCAGCAAGCCTTATGTTTTAACCAGAGCAACTAAAAGGATTACCCTGTGACCTGTACTCTAAGTGTAAGATGGATGCTACAGATCCAAGCCTATTCAAGATAGGAAGAAGGAGGTTGTAACATAATGATAGCAGTCGTAGCTGCCATAATTCCAGGCCATATTTAAGATAGGAAGAGGAAGAGTGGTTACAGGTATGCCTTATTTTACAGATATGCCTTATTAGATAGAAATGCATCACATGTCCACCCGTAGTTTAGCTGCAAGGGAGCCACAGAGAGAAATTTTAGCTTTCCTAGCCTCTGTAGGAAGGAAGAAGAAGGTAGAGAATGAATGTGTTGCTTTGACCAATCAGCAATATTTGCTATATTAGTGAACAAGAATAGTCATCAAAATATTAAAAACATGAATCGCTAATATTTTTGAGGCCTTACATGTAGGGTGCACTGTGCTAAGCTCTATACCTTGCTTAATCTTCACAATAGTCTTCTGAGGATAAATACTGTTATTATCCTCATCTTATAGGTATGAGGAGGCACAAGGAGATTGGGGTGATCTCTAAGGAGCACACAGCTGATAAGAGTAAGAAGCAAGATTCAAGTCCAGGAATTTCGCTTTTTAACTTTGCTCTTAAGTGCTTTATTTTAAGGAAAAAAGTGCAATAACAAAACTTCCTTTTTTGGTAAAATATTCTAATTTTTCCTTCTAACTTATAACAGAAATATATTTAATGAAATTTGTATAAATCATGACGAATAAGGGTGAAAAAAAAACAGAAATATTAACCTATTTGGGTTTTTTCCCCATTAAATTCCACTTCTTATGGTTGAGCCAGTCACTTAATTACAGTATGAAAGAGAACTGTTCTGATTATCATTTTATCAGTTAAATCCCAGTGAACATTGGGCTTTCTAATTCCCTTGACTCAAATAAATTTTCAGTTTCACATCTGGATTAAGACAAGTTCAAAGACATTGTTTGAAGTTATTCCTGTCTTTTTGCTGTCTGGTTTAAGTAGTATTTTGCGCTTTGTACTAGCTGGTTAAAGACTGAACTGGTTACCAAGAGAAGCTGTATAGTCTTTTCCCCAAAAATCCCTATAACCAGAATCATAGAGGAATAATTCATGTAATTATGTTAGGGCATCTGTGTGTGTGTAAGTGCGTGTGTGTGGTTTTTCTTCTGAATTGGGTTAAACTATAAGCCTATGAATTTTGTCTATCGACTGCACACTTTTAGCCTTTGGGAAAACTGAGCTTTCTCCTTCCCTATTCCCACTTCAAATTCCAGATTGTAATCTTTATGTCACTTACTACTCCCGAAATAATATAAAATGTCGCTGGGCACAGTGGCTCACACCTATAATACCAGCACTTTGGTAGGCTGAAGCGGGCAGATTGCCTGAGCTCAGGAGTTTGAGACCAGCCTGAGCAACATGCGAAATGCTGTCTATACTAAAAATAGAAAAAAATTAGCCAAGCATGGTGGTGCATGCCTATATCCCGACTATTTGGGAGGCTGAAGCATGAGAATCCCTTGAACCTAGGAGGCAGAGGTCGCCATGAACTGAGATTGCCCCACTTCTCTACAGTCTGGGTGACAGAGGTGTCTTCAAATAATAATTATTATAATAATTATATATATGTGTATGTATATATATATATAATATATATATATAGTGTGTGTGTGTGTTTATATATATATTATATACGTATAGTGGTTTGACTTAAGGAAAGTATGTCAGGAGACAATGGGGAGTAAAAGGAGGAGCTATAAAAGCACATGCAAAGTAAACACAATTGAAAATGGTCACAGGTTGAGAATAGTCATTTCCTCCTAAAAGCACCTTTACCTATTAGTTTGCCTTGTGCATTACCCTCAGCTCTCTTTTCTTGTCACTACTCACCATCTTCCTAAGAAAGCTCATGCTCTACCACAATATCAATAACCAAAATAGCAATGATTCGCTATCAGTAAGCTCTTCATATGCGCCAGGCACTCTACCGAGCATTGTACGTGATTTATATCTTTCAATCCTTCCATTATTTTACGAAATAGGTGCTATTCTTCTTGCCCTTTCAACACTGAGGGGGAACAAATGAAGGTTAAGTGATTGTTAGTTGGGACACCATTGGTTTGCATCTAAATGGATGAATTCAAAACTTGTGTTGTTCTCTACCACTTTACTAAGCTTGTACTCCTTCCCATAGTTTCAGGTACAACCTATGCTTCTGAGTTGAATGTATTAGTATAATCTATTCCTCTTCCCCAAGGTTTAATCCTGTGACTCTGTCAGCCCTCTAGACTCCTTGAATCACTTTGTAGTTGTATATTTCATGAACATTTCAACTTAACATATCCAAAATTGAACTCCTCACTAGATCCAACTCATTCTGCCATCAAACAAAGCCGTTCTGTACTCGCCAAATAATATCAATATATATCCAATGGGCAGAGCCAAATGCCTGAAAATCAGCCTTAGCTTTATTTCTTTATAATATTCACATCCACGCAGACCAAGATTTCTCTATGTCTCTTCCTTTCTCTTTTCTATTTTCACCACCACTTCTATAACTTACTTGGACCTTGTAATCACATTTTGTCTAGATTTAAATCACTAAGCATGTCTGTCTCTCTTTTTTTTTATTTTTTGCCTCTAGTCTTGTCTCTTCTCAAAATATTCTTTCTAAAGTAGAAATTGACCATGTTTCTTCCTAGCTTAAAATGACTTCATGGCTCCTTTAAAGTCTAAACTCCATAGCATGGCATTTTCAGCCCTTGGTGAGCTGACCCTGGCTCTCTCTCCACCTTTACCTCACAGCACTACCCCTTCTATCTCTTCCTACTTGTATCCATTGCACATTCTTCAGGTCCCCTGCCTTGTACAGCTTTCCTAACAGCTTTAGGGGTCTTGTCTCTTTGAGCAGCTCTGGCACTCTCAAATCAGTTCTTTAAGTCTCAGTTATTCTGAGCCTTCTGTGACTGCTGTTCCTTCTCCCTCTGCCCCATGCAACGTGCCCACCACCCTGTACTACATGCTGAATATCTCTGCCATAATATTCATCTGGTTGTGTTGTACTATTTTTTTACCTGTCATCCTCCCTTTCTGAGAGGTAAGCACCTTTAGATCAATAATCAATCTCTTCCTTCACAGTCTCTTCCTCAGTCAACTTCTTTCTCTTTCAAGAAAATTTTTAACTATCTTGTATTTATCAATGTCTGCAAATTCCTTAATTAAATATAATAGGCTCATAGCATGATAAAATATGGTCTCCCTCACTCCTCTCAATCTTCTCCCACTTCCCAGAGGCAATCACTTTTAACTCTTAGTTATTTCTTCTGATATGTATGTGTTCCCTATTTCTAGATAATAACATAGAGTGCTGTTTATCAATATTTTATTTTAAGCATTACTGAGTTCCTGATTTAGTTCTCTAATGCCCTGTCACTGCTAACTCTCACCCTGTGTACCCCTATTCCTTTACTCTATTGTCTTTCACTGTAATTATATCCCAGATGATGGTCAACAGAATGGCCAGTGTTTATAATATTGGCACTATGTAAATATACCTCATTTTCTTTATTTTTCTTTTTTTTAAAAATTTTAAGCCATTTCTTTACCTCAACTTTCAATATTCCTTACTTTCTGTCTTAGTTTGTTCCTGCTGCTATAATGAAAACGCCTTAGACTGGGTAATTTATAAACAACAGAAATTTATTTCTTGCAGTTCTGAAGGCTGGAAAGTACGAGATCATGATGCCAGCAAATTTTATGCCTGGTGATAGCTCACTCTCTGCTCCATAGATGGTGTCTTGCTGCTGTGTCCTCACGTGGTAGAAGGGACTAAGATTCCTCCAGCCTCTTTTATGAGGCCACTGATCCTATTTGTGAGATTTCTGCCTTCATGACCTAATCACCTTATAAAGATCCTACCTTTTAATACCATTACATTGGAGGTCAAGTCTAACATATTCAGACTACAGCATTTCCTATTGGACAGTCATGTTGTTTCTAGATTAATACAGACTTTTCAAAAAGTTTGTTTAGTATTTGTGCATACATACCTGATACTGTATTATCCAAACTTTTTAATAGATCTGGGGAATAACCAGCAATCATTCTGCAAATGGTCCAATACAATACATTTGCTATTGGTTCTATGGCCACTACTTCGTCCCACAACCCACTTTCCTCCCATGTGATCCATGTGATCTGAACTGGCTGCTCTGAGACTGGGACATTGTGAGAATTCATTTTGCCACTTTGCTCTCTTGATTTTTTCTCCTTTTCTGGATTCCATGTTTTCCTACTATTCTACCCCTCTTTTTTTGGTTTTGCAAAAGTACATCTTCTAGTCTCTTAAGAAGGCCTGTATAGACATTTCCATGTTTGAAAAATGTCCATTTTCTATCCATTATTAATTAGCAATATAATCATTTCTTCACTGCAAATAATTTCACTTCAGAATTTGGAAGCCATTTCCTGCCTATCTTTTGGAATTCAGTGTTGCCATTAAGAAATCCAGTCCTAGTCTTATTTCCTTCCTACGTATTTGACCTGTTTTCATTTGTGTACTTACTTTCAGCATTCTAGAACCTTTGAGGATCTTCTTTGTATCCTCAGTTATCTAAAATTTTAGTACTGTACCTTGGCTGAAGAAAACGGAGTAAGGAAAGAGAGTTCCTACTGGATCACGGACTTATCTTTTTACGCCTGTCCTTTAAATTTAGGTGGTTTCCAAGATGCCACCTCTCCTAATTCAGGCATATACTTTTCCAGAGTGCTGAATGAGTATTTTTTACAATATGGGAATGACTTCCAAAAATATTACCCACATTTTTGTCTGAATTTGAGGCCAGAATTTCCAGCTGTCTTCCAGAAGTTATCTGGAGGTCCCTGCTAGCACCTTCCATTAACAGGTCCAAAAGGAAACCCATTATGTTTTCCAATCTTTATTCCCCATCAAAATCAATAATATTTAAATTTCATATTTTGTTTTCCTCCAGCCATGGGCCTTAGAGATCTCAGACATGTCCTTAGCAGCTCGGCCCTCTTTCGGTTCCTAAGACCTATTGATTCCACTTTAGAAATATCCTTAACTCTCCCTTCTCCATTTCCTTTGACACAGTGCAGTTTTTTAAAATACTATTTACAAATTAAGGTGATATGTTATTTTGATGTAGAAAATCTTTGCCTTTTGCAGTTAGTCTATTTAGAGTTTTCACAGCAGAGGAGAAACTATAAATATTTTTAATATAAATTACTGCTGGAGAAATTGAATTCTGTTCTACAAGAAAAAAATGACTAATTTTAACTTCTCTGGCCTGTGTTAGACTATTGTAAATATAAATCATTTAAACACCTTATTACACCTCATTTTTTGTTTTTATTCCAACTTTTTGCCTTCGTACCTGTTATTCCTTTTGCCAAGAATGCTATTCCCTCTCCAGTCCCTGCCATGAGTAACTCCTACTTATTCTTCAAGTCATCATTTACTAGGAAGCTGTACTTCTCCAGTAACTCATATATACACTTTTCTGCTTCTGAGAACAGAAATGCTTTCGTGTTAACCCTTGCAGCCTAGATATCTTAGTGCCTGGTAACATCCTGGCACACAGTACCATATGCATGAGTCTTGGGTATCTTTAGTGCCTAGTAACATCCTGGCACATAGTACCATATGCCAGGTGAACATGTGTTGGTTGAATGTTCTAAATGCATTTTTAACATTTGGAAGAACATCTTTATATGTCCCCATCTTACACTTTGGTTTATTTCAAGAGTGTATTTATACTTCAAGTCAGAGTTTTTCTTAAAAATGATGTTATACCTAATAAAGAACATAATAGAATCCACTATAAAAGACTTCCTTCGGCCACGCACAGTGGCTCATGCCTGTAATCCCAGCACTTTCGGAAGCCCAGGTGGGTGGATCACCTGAGATCAGGAGTTTGAGACCAGCCTGGCCAACATGGTGAAACCCTGTCTCTAGTAAAAATACAAAAATTAACTGGGTGTGGTGGTGCATACCTGTAATCCCAGCTAATTGGGAGGCTGAGGCAGGATAATTGCTTGAACCCAGGAGGCAGATGTTGCAGTAAGCCTAGGCACCGCACTCCAGTCTGGGTGACAGAGCGAGACTCCATCTCAAACAAACAAACATACACATAAACACACACAAATAAGCTTTCTTCACTTGTACTATTTCTAAAACAGTGCTTGAAACATTCAATAATAAGCAGATATTTCATACACATCCTATAATTTACTATGAATTTTATCTGTGAATTTGTTTCCCTATACTTTTATATCACTTAGCAATTTACCAAGTGCTTTCATTTGTGTTATCTCATTTGATTCCGTCATTAACCCTAGACAGGTATTGTCTGTTTTGCATATGTCAGGAATGATTATGTAAATAATAGTCCAGTATCACACAGGTAGTTAGTTGAAAACTCAAACTAGAATGCAGGTTGTTTTACTTCAGTATTGTTTTCTTCCCATTATGCATGTGAGAGTGAAGGCCGAAAATAGCCATCTGCTTTAGGGGATGAGAGCAGGGGTAGAGGTTCCATGTGGACAGTAATGGACAAGAGAAAGAATGCTTGTAGAGAATCACAGGCAGTTGCTTTTAGCTAAAGAATAGGTTGCAATGCTTGAAAGTAAGCATTGCTGGGGGAAGAATAAGTATTAGGACTTTATCTGTCAGAATCCATTTGAGAGGGAAAAAAAAGAACATTAAAAATAAAAATGAAAAAATATTGGGACTTTCTATTGTAAGAGCTGAGATATATTGAAACTTTGTAATGGGGGAACTGAAGTTCATTTCTTCTGTAGGGCTTACTTATTAGTAATACATGGGCAGAATTAGGGAGAAACTGGAAGTAACGTGACTAGGCAACTCATGCAGTATTCCAGTAAAAAATAATTCAGTCTGTACCAACATAAAGTCTAGTTAGAAAAGGAGCAGCAGATTAGTTCAGGAGATAATGGGGAGTTTCAGTCTATAATATTTGACAACTAAACAGATGTATGAGACAAGGCAGAAGGAATAAAGCTGTGTTGTTTCAAATGATGATGGGAACATACTCCCATCTCTTCCCTGCTCCCCTGTCCATCTGTGACCTTTATTCTCCTGCATAATCAGACCTTCCAGCTGACCATCTTAGTTAATTTAGTCAACATATATTTAGTTAATGTAGTCAACATATATCTGTCGAACACTGTATACACTAGTTGCATTTTGCCAGGTGATAAATGAAATCTATAATCACTGCCCTCAGTGAGCTCATAGTTTAGTGGTAGAAACAGTCACATGAACAATATAGCATTGTAAAGAATTTATTGTTATATGTATTACAGACCATTGGGACACAGAGGGGCACCCAGTTTAGGCCACGTGGGTCAGGGAAGAATTCTCAGTTCTCTGTTTTGAAGGAGAGGTAAGAGCTAGCTTGGTGAGGAAAATGAGACAGATGCTCAGTGTGGAGATAACAGCATGTTCAAAGGCATGAAGCCATATACATGAAACTGTGTAAGTTGTTTTGTGAGCCTAAAACTGTCAGCATCTAATGCCTAAGAACAATGAGATTATTCTAATGAACCATAATACAGTTATCACACTCTGATAACTTAACATTGGTACAATGTAACTATCTGATATCCAGTCTATATTCAAATGTCTTCAATCATCTCAATAATGTCATATATAACTCCTTCCAATTCAGGAGCTAATCAGGGACTGCTCTGTACTTAGTTGTCATGTCTCTTTGGTCTCCTTTAAATTAGAACAGTTCTCTAGCCTTCTCTCTCTCTATTTCTTCCTCTCTTTGTCTTTGATGATATTGATACATTCTTAGATCCTAGGCCAGTTGTGTCACAGAACGTCCCTCACTTTGGGTTTGTATGATTGTTACCTTGCATTCAGATTCAAGTTAAATATTTTTGTGCAAAGCACTACACAGGTTAAGTCGTGCATCACTTCAGGAGGCAATTGATATCAGTGCATTCCACATTATTGGTAATGTCAAATTTGATTATTTGGGTAAGGTGGAATCTGCCAGATTTCTCCATATCCTGTTCCTCCACATCCTTACACACAATGGTTTTTGCAACCACTGACGACTCCTGCCTGAATCATTTCTTACTATGTGAACTGTAATGTGGTGAATTTTCTATTTCCCTCATATCTTTGACATTTATTAGTTGACATTCTTCTGTAGAATGAAACTCTCTTTCCTGCATTTTGATTACTATATATTTTTTAGTATCAGTATGGATGCATGACTCTTTTTTCCCCCAGCGTGCAATAATCCCATTCCCATCATTATTTATTTGATATTCAGTTGTCCTAAATTTGGCCAAGGCAACATTTCAGTCTGGCTCTTCTGTCTTTTCAGCATATCACTATCTATTTTTGAGCACTTTCTGATTTTCTGGCACAACAATATGTTTCTGACTCATTTCATACTTTCTTGGCCCCGGTTCTAGAATCAGCCATTTCTGTAAGCATTCTCATTCCTTTTAGGGAGTAATGGTATGTAGAAACCAAGATCAGAGGGCGAGAGAGGTCATTAGCAACCAAGATTCGAGGGCTAGTAATGGTATCTAGAAACCAAGAACCAAAGGCTCATTGCTATTATTTTAGTGTTATAGGAAAAGGGTTTTTTTTTTAATTGTTTTTTAGTTTAGTCTTGTTTTTTAAGCTTTGAGCTTACATTAACACCTGTAAATCCAATCCAACCCTTCGTGGTTCTTCTTCTCTTTCTCCAATTCCATATTTCCATTTCCTTCCCATAGTGACCACAACAACAGCATGTTTACACATCTGCTCTGTCTTCTATACACATACAGTAGTCTCAGAATCACTACATCAAAACCGCTACCAGCAACAAATTTACCAAGAAGAAAGTTCACATTTTATTTATGGTTTTTTTCCCTTAAACTTTATTCCATTAAAGTACTCAAAAGTTACTTGAATTTATTCTTTTTTCCCCTCCTTTATAATTAATGCTATCAATATGAAAACATGTTCATTTGTTTCTATTTGGTTTCAGTCCTAGGATTTGTTTTTTTCAATCTCATTATTGCTTGAAAAAGATTTAAAATTTTAATTTTAGATTTTGAAGTGTTTTCTTTTTCTTTTACTACCTTAAATATTTGAAATTGCCTGAAGTTTTTGAAGGAAAAATATATTTGAATTTGATTGTAAATTTTCAAATAGCTGTCTGAAATATTTCATATATTTTAATTAAAATAGCCATCATATCAGAATTACGTTTAAAGTAAATTAACAACTTCCAAATATTCTATTGATCACCCACCTTTTTTGATAACACCTACAAGGTTTAGTACTCTTCTAAAAATGTGAAATAGAAGCAGATGGAAAAAGGGCTGATACATATTTAGATTTGTGTATCTGTTTATAAACTGTAAATGAGTATGTTATTTGTATTCTACTGCATTTTCTTTTCATCTTTTCTCGGTAAAGGGATTGTGTATCAAAAGGAAAAAAAAAATAAAAAGTTCCAAGGAAAATAGCTTTCTATTATTTTAAATGTAGCAGTATACTAGTCATACAGTTTCATAAAGAATGCCTGCAAGTTACCTTTTCTGGACAGTTAAAAAGTCCTTAGGGTTTCCTTGATTTGGTTTGGGCCAATAGTTCCTTTGAAGCTTTTTCTCCTGCTTTCTTTGAATAATATTTAACGTTGATAACTACAAATACTTACAAATATTAGTCATAATCTGTTCTTTGTAGAGAGAATTGGCTCTATACCCACATCTTTCATTAATTATATACAGGATATCAACTTAATCTTAATGGAATGGTGTCCTTTTGATTTTAAAGAATCTCTTTTGGTTTATTTTTTATTATAGAAGATAAACTTATACATTCTGTAAAATTTTGTAGTGATCTGTGTCACCTCAAGTCAGGAGATTATTATCTTCTGATATGAAAAATCAGTTGATGGAAGCATGTTCACAAAAGTTAGCATGGAAATATAATTTTGTCTGATAAGTTTAGACAGCAGAATCTCAGTAGGAACAAAAACACTCTCCCATACCTGGATGATTTTAGAATAGAGGCTGGTGTCTGGAAAATAGCTCATTTCTACAAAAGAAATGTGATTTATGATAACCCAAGACTTAGACATGACTAGAACCACATTCCATTTAAAGTAATTATGCCATTGGACTATAAAAGCAGTGCTCTGAAGTGAATCAATGGAACTCAGTCCTCTTTAGTGGACAGTAACATAGGCACTAATGAGACAGATTTCATTAAAAGATATTTGATTTATGAAAGAGTTGAAGTCCTGTCTTATTTTGAAATTGCTGGTTTCGTCCCTGCATCTGATCTTTTTTTCCCTACCATCACCATCACCAGTTTCTGTGTATGCTTTGACATTGCTATGGTAACCCTAAGGACTGATGGAATTCCCTGCATCTCTTTTCACAGAGGGTGATGAGACAGGAGTGATGGATAATCTGCTGGAGGCCTTGCAGTCCGGGGCTGCCTTCCGCGACAGAAGAAAAAGGACACCGAAGCCGAAAGGTGAACCCTATTCTTGTTTCATGTTACTTTCTAGGGAGCTATCAGAAAGAAGAACCCTTTTTTTCTCATTCCTTTAAAGTCATGTGTCAAGAATGCAGTGCCGTGGGCAACAACTGTTCATAAGTTTCATAAGTTTGCTTAATCCCTTGTACAGACAAATGTCAGGGAGATATGCATTCCAGTTGGCCGATGTCGGTAGCACATTAACAAATCAATGCACTGAACCTAGAAAATGCTGATTAGTGTGACAAGTCTCATCTAAAGAACCATATGTACCTTATCCCAGTGGAGTTTACAGTAGCATAATTAAATGGGAAGTAAAAGTCATAACATTACTGCTTCAAGTATTTCAGGGTATTGAAGCATTACTTTGCTGCCAGAAATACTTAACCTTGGAAAAAAGTATGTCTACTACTGTTTTCCTTCTTGAGATGCACAGACCTCTATATTAAGTTTATTTTATATATTTTTTAACAGATGTTCGTCAGAGTCTCAGTCCAATGTCTCAGAGGCCTGTTCTGAAAGTTTGTAACCATGGTAATAAACCGTATTCATAAATTGCACATTTTTCTTATCTACTTTTATCTTATTGATCTGTGATTTTAGTAGGCTGCTGTGAAATTTTCAAGTTTCAATATAACTAAAATAGTAAAAATGTGTGCATGTACATATTTGCTATGGGATTGTTTACTTGTAGTTTTCATCCCTGTTACCTTGAGGTTGTGTTTTAGGTTCTTCTATCAGGTCTCTAGTGAATTTTTTATTATTATAATTATCTGAAGTTAACATTCAATCATTGCTGATTAGTGTTATCCAAGGAACTCTTTCTCATAACACTTTTTTTAAGTGTTGGACTTACTATATGTCAAGATACAATTTGAAGTATTCATTCTGTCACCTGTTTGTTTTACTCTCCCACATTTGCCAGTGCAGCTAGAAATACCTTGACTGGCATTTTGGGAGAATAATACATGTAGACGAGCTTCATGTGGTATTATTGTGGAAGGACGTGCTAAAATCACTAAAAAGGTGAATTAACTTTAGTCTCTGATATTTATCTAAGAGGGACTCCTCTCAAAAATCTCTAAGCATTCCTCCATGCCCAACCGTATGTAACTCTTCACTCTGTTCACGGTACCATTTCATGCTGATTGGCTTTTAATTGCTTTGGTTCTTTTCCCTCTGTGTTATATACTTGGGTTCTGCCGACCTTCCATAGTCAAAACACATTCATTGATTGTGGGTGCTGATTTTCCGAGTGAGATTGTCACTAATGTTTACAGATTTATAATTGTAAAAAAACTTGACAGATTTTATTCAAGAGTTTTATGGGTGCAGATGAATTAAGTTCTAGAATTATTAACATGTGACTGAGAGAGAAACCTGTGCCAATTTCTAGGTAAGCCTAAAATAATTATGAGGTAAATAAGAAAAAGACACGGATGTAATTATCTTTTAATAGTTGTGTGGATCCTTAATGCCCAAGGTAAAGTACATATATTAGGTGCTTAACAAATGACTGTAAAAGTAAAAATATGCTGCAGTCTCTTAAGTAGGTCTTTTTTGTTGTTTTGTCTTGCCTTTTGCTTTTATAACAATACAAAAAAAGAGTTGGAATAAGTCAGAGAAGTTCATTGTGACTAATTAAGTAATTCCTAAATGTAGGGTTATGATTTAGAGCCGTTGTGACGTATTTCACAATGGCAAAACCTGTAGAAGGTGGGTCTGTCCTGATCTTACAGATTGTTTTGCATTATCAGTGAATAAATGGAAACCCAGAGAGGCTGAAAACTTCCCAAGAGTACAGAGCTGGTTAATGACACAACTGTGACCAGAATACGGTTCTAATTCCTATTGTAATTCTTTTTTGATTTTGTATATGTACTTCAATTATTTTTATTATTAATATTAACAAGATAAACAACTCAGCCCCCATTTTACATCATTAAAAAAGAGCTACAGCCAAACACAATGATTGTAATATGATTAATGATGTGCATATACCATCCTACGGTTAATTTAAAATATACTTTTTAGATAATATGTGGGGGAAAATTAGTTCAGATTACTTTGTACGCTGGGCTTAGAGGACTCAGCCTTGTGACTGTAATATTAGTAAAGTGTCTGGGATATAATGGTTCAGATACAATTACTTATAAATTGTGATGTTTCTGTTTATTATATATATAAAGCAGATGAGCACTGCACTTCTATAAAGTTAATGTGTGTACTGGCTTAAGTTCTAAGGCTGTTGTAATAATTAAGCTAGTAAATTATATAGCAAGCCAAATGAGATATATCACAAAGATCAAATTCTCTGTTCTAATATAAATGTGATGAATTCCTACATTTTTAGAAATTATTTTCTGTTCATATTTCTGTTGTGTTTTCTCTTCATATTTCTAACCAAGTAGAAAAAAATCCAAATGACCTAATCTATCTTAAGAATTATGTGCCTATAGATTTATTAGACTAGATATTGAAAAATGCAGGATTTGGTTAAGGAAAATTCTTTATTGCAAAAAGGGTGCTGATTATTTTTAGTATAACATTTTGGAGTTTATTGTGTAAACTTTCTGTTTCTAAAAAATTCTTTGTTTTCATTGAAAATACCCTGCAACTGAACTATATAATTGAAATGTAAAATTGAACTTATTTTTACTTTGCTTTTATATACTTAAAAGAAAACTGATGTCTAATATTTATATTTTGTACAAGTATATATTGTTGGTATTGATCTCGTAACTTACTTTTGAAGATTTAAAAGGTTTTCTACAGCTATTTGAAATTTATTTATAGCCTATGTAAAATATAATAGTAATAGTAATAACAATAAGCTAATGTTTACTAAGATATTTGGCTTACTAAATGCTAAGCACTATGATGAATGTTTTATGCATATTACCCATTTAACCTCAAATAATTCTATCAGAGAGTCAATATTTTTGTCCCCTTTCATAGTTGAAATTAGTCAAGTATTAAGCAGGTCTGATAACTTGTTTAAGAGTATGTAGTCAAATTTTGAATACATGCCTATCTGACTTCAGAGTCCAAGTTCTTAATTACTTAGCCATGCCATACTTTTAACAAAGCTGCTTGAATCAGTATCTAATCCCCTTCCCATCTGTGAGCTGATGACTCATGTGCATACATTTTTTTTTTGTTTGTAGCATATAGTTGAACTAGTGAGACAAAACCTCTCAGAGGTTCTTCAGCCTCTGGTGTGCCTCATCTTTTGTTCCCAAATTTAACCACTAGATAGCACTGTTTTCCTAGTCTGAGGTTTGGATTATGAGAATAATCTAGAATTAATTATGACCACTTTTTATTTCTTTTAATAAACTCACTATTAAAACATTTATGTTAATTTTAATAAACCTATGCTCTGTTAGAAATATTATAAAAGAATTGGGTAAAAAATATGTATCTACAGCCCAAATTTAAGTTTATTAGCTACAATTTTAATTTTTTATTGTCTGTATATCTTTTGCTATCGGTGTGTTGCCTGTGCTTTCTTAAATCATAACTATAGTCTACGACTTCTTAGGTTTCTTTTTATATACAGAGAAATATCTTTTCTTTCAGAATAAAAATAATGCTGCTAAAGTGTCCTCCTGGATGTTGGGGCTAACATTTCCCTGTATGTATTTTAGCAAACTGACCTCAAGCATTCTAACTCCAATGGGCTTTAGAAGTACAGACATCTCATGCACTGAATTATCCAGCCCTGTGCTGTGCTCCAAACTTCTACCAAAAACACTGGTTACAAGTTTTACCTGTTATCTTTTGCTTTGGCTATAAAGGCACAGGCAGAAATTAAGTATGTGCTATATCTTTATTTATTCAGCAAAATGTACTAAGCTGTTGCTAGGCACTTAAGATTTATAGATACCCTCCAAGAATGCACTATCTAGTTGAAAGGCAGACTAGTAATAATTGCACTACTTTTGGTAAATGCCAGGTTAGAAGTAACACAAAAAGTTTTGGCAAGACCAGGAAGTCAGAAAGACTGATCGAGGCTTTGTGAGGACAGTTTAGAGCTGGCTTCTAGAAGGACCTGAAATCTAAGCTGAGACTTGAAGTATGAGTAGAAATGAGGCCAAAACCCAAGGGCAGAGTGACCTAGCCAGCAGCAGCAATAGCATGTATGCACTTCTTCAGGAGGTCTTTTGAACCACAGTCTGAACCTTATAGAATTGTACACTGTAGTAACACCCTAGTCTTCCCATTTTGGAATGCACATTGCCCTGAAGTTGTTTTTATTTGATCTCTGTCACACTACTCATGAGTTTCATTACGGTGGAAACAAGGCGTAAAGGAGCATATCTGTCTTGTTGACTGCTGTAACCCCAATGCTTAGCTGGATTCGTATCAGACACATAAGTGTTTATAAGAATGTGTTGAATGAACAGACATGTTTATGTTTCTACTTGAATGAAACTCTTAATATATGTTAAGGAGAAAAATCAAATCTCTTAATGTCACCCAAGTAAGTGGAATTTGATATGTCAGTTGCTAAAATTCCAGCTGTGAATACAGTTAACCACTTCCCATCTCCTCCCTTAAAGTTATCTATCATCAAAAGGAGATATTTGATTGTTTGCTCTATGCATAGCTTCAAAGAGTTGTTGGATCAGATGTGAGGGAAGGGAGATTCAGTCTTGATTGGGTTACTTACTTCTTAGAAGTGGAGGGCTACTTATTAAATATCTTTCCCTTAGTCAAGCAAAGTGTGGCAACATTAAAACAAAAGAACGTATTTGTTGATGAGTACAGGGAATTATCTATTTTCTTTATCCAACACAGTCCAAACCTAAAGACTTTCTGTAGTCTCCAGAAAATAGTAAAATCTCCTCTTTTAAGTCAACCTAATTAAAATATTTATTAACGTATTTTAATTAAGATCATATTGTGGTGTTTAAGTATTAATAAATCAGCTGGCCCAGTTGAAAATAAAGTACCAGATGGGGAAGTAGTATATTGCGAGTCTGACACAGGTCAAGAAATTTGGACTCTTGAGGTTTTTGAGCATGAAAATGGTAGGTCCCCATAGTTTTTATGGAACTAAGATGTAAGTGGGAGGGAGGAATCGAAAGGACTTCATGACAGCCTCTATGCCAGTATCAATCGTCTGCTAGGGATGGGGGGCAAAGTCAAAGAGGGGAAGAAAAAAAATCAGAAAGGAAAAAAGCCCAGCTTAGAGTTGTAGGTTAAGACACCGCACAGAGAATTGCTAATACTTTATAAGCAAGTGAGTTATCTAAAGGAGAGCCTTTAAAACAAGAGAATGGCGAGTTAAGGACTGGACTTTAGGAATGGACTCAGGTGAGTAATGAAGTGAAGGAGAAGCAGAAAAGAGATCAAGAAGTTGGGAAAAAATTTTTGCAGTCTACCCATCTGACACAAAGGGCTGATATCCAGAATTTATAAAGAACTCAAACAGATTTACAGGAAAGAAACAAACAAGCCCATTCAAAAATGGGCAAAGGATATGAACAGACACTTTACAAAAGACGACATACATGAGGCCAACAAACATATGAAAAAATGCTCATCATCACTGGTCATTAGAGAGATGCAAATCAAAACCACATTAAGATACCATCTCATGCCAGTTAGAATGGCGATCATTAAAAAATCTGGAGACAACAGATGCTGGAGAGGATGTGGAGAAATAGGAACACTTTTACATTGTTGGTGGGAGTGTAAATTAGTTCAACCATTGTGGAAGACAGTGTGGCGATTCCTCAAGGCCTTAGAAATAGAAATTCCATTCGACCCAGCAATCCCATTACTGGGTATATATCCAAAGGACTATAAATCATTCTCCTATAAGGACACATGCACATGAATGTTCATTGCAGCACTGTTTACAATAGCAAAGACCTGGAACCAACCCAAATGCCCATCGATGATAGACTGGACTGGGAAAATGTGGCACATATAAACCATGGAATATTATGCAGCAATCAAAAATGATGAGTTCGTGTAGGGACATGGATGAATCTGGAGAACATCATTCTCAGCAAACTGACACAAGAACAGAAAATGAAATACCGCATGTTCTCACTCATAGGTGGGTAATGAAAAATGAGAACACATAGACACAGGGAGGGGAGTACTAAACACTGGGGTCTATTGTGGGGAATAGGGGAGGGACCGAAGGGGGAGGAGCTGGGGAGGGATAGCCTGGGGAGAAATGCCAAATGTGGGTGAAGGGGAGGAAGGTAGCAAAACACACTGCCATGTGTGTACCTATGCAACTGTCTTGCATGTTCTGCACGTGTACCCCCAAACCTAAAATGCAATACAAAAAAAAAAAAGAATAAATAAATAAATAAAAAGAAGTTGGGAGGAATTACATGGCAGTGGAGCCTATACAGTGAAGGTTGAAAGAAGACTTTGATTTTCTCATTTCTTTTTTTTTCTTGATTGTTTTCTTTCTAACCTCTGGTATACCACTGAGTGACTAGTGTTTTTCTTCTCTTCCTCTGTAAACTTTCTGTAAAACTTTTGTGACAAAGGTTCCACATATATGAATGTCAAGCCACACCTTACTCTGCATCTGCCTGCAGTTTGTTTATATCCTCATTAGGTGGTTCTCTTTTCATAAGTAGTACAGTGGGATTTTTTTCCAGTTAAATGGATAGAGAGTAATCAGAAAGAATTCTATAAACTGTATGCAATTAAAACCCCTAATGATAAAACTATTTAACTGTGACAAAATAAGATAAAACATAATCAAAATTTTAGGCAAACAAGTATTATGCATTTTTAGAGAGCATCCATAACCTAAACAAAATCTTGCTATATTATCTTTACACTAAATCAATTCTTAATAGCCTTAATTTGGATTTGATTATCTATTTTTACTCTTCCACTTATATATGGCACTTCGAGAGATTTTTATAGAAATAAGATTGTATTGCCTCCAGGCACAGCTGCTCTGCCACTCTAAGATTTGAAGTCAGAGTTAAATGTGAAGCTGGTTAGATATCTTTGAATTAGCATATTTTTCTAAGGGAGGCACACAGACAGGCTTTGTTGTTGATGTATCAAAACTTCATATATAGCCACTCCTCCCCCATCCCCAATCCACTCAGTCTTGGTCACCTTGTTTCTTGATCTGCCATTTCTCAAACAGCAAACAGACACAAGAACAGAAAGCCAAACACCGCATGTTCTCACTCATGGGTGGGTGTTGAACAATGAAAACACAGGGACACAGGGAGGGGAACATCACACACTGGGGTCTGTTGTGGGGTGGGGGACTAGGAGAGCAATAGCAGGGGGTGGGGAGGTTGAGGAGGATAACATTAGGAGAAACACCTAATGTAGGTGACAGGGGAATGGAGGCAGCAAACGACCATGGCATGTGTATACCTATGTAACAATCCTGCAAGATTTGCACATGTACCCCAGAACTTATAATAATAATAATAATAATAATAAAACAGCAAGAGTTTGTCTTGAGGTAGAATTAGGAGATTTCTAAGGTTTCCATTGATGTCTACTGAGCACTAACTGCCTTAAGTCTTCTTTAGAAACAACGAGGACAACACTAACGCAGTCCTCCTGAGAACGTTATCTATCCAAGTAGGAAATATTGACAACTCCCATTTTCATTTATTTTAACTGTATCTTATTTTAAAGTAGAGAGAGGATAAGGAACAATTTAGTAAAATTACTTGATTTTCTAAATGTCATTGGCCTATTTTCTTGAGATTATTTTTTGTTCTTTTTCTGATGAACTTGTGCCTGCCAAATAACCTAAGAAAGGGAGCTATTAAAATACTAATTGTTTTTGACACCCTTACACTTGGGCTTTCAAGCAGAATCAAATGCTACCTGTAGCTGTCAAAAGACTTAAATATTTTTTAAGGAGCTTTTCTAGGCCAGGAATGTAAAATAATTTGGATGATTTCACAATTTATTCAAACATCAGTCTCTTATATTTACTATGTAGTCAAGCAAAAGGCAGAACAGACTCAGCAGGGCTCCTGCCTAGGTAAGGATGCCCTGTGGGTAGACAGGAAAGGCTTTTCTTATCTAATTTATAGTCAGGGCAGGACAACCTTTTGGCATAGTCATTATCAAACAGACTCTTAAGCATGAACAGGCTAGAAAAGTCTCAAGAAGTGAAGACTTCAAGTTGTTTTAAAAGGACATTTATGCAAGAAATAGCAAATGTCTTTCATTTAATGAGCATTCACAAATGTATGCCGAAGGCTGGAATAAATTTAGTGGAAAGGAGATAAAGAACTGTATTGTATAAGGAAAGTAATGTCCTTGACTTCCCTGAAATGGTTCTTATGATTAATATGTCTCTTGTTCTGCTTGTGTTCCATAGTGGACTATAATTATTATGATCTTTTAAAATTGTTTGCCCATTCTGAATTTCTCCCTTTTCTTGTAGCAGAAGTTCAGAGTCTAAGGTTATAAGGAATCAATGGACAGACTTTAGACGCTCCTTGAACTCTATACTTTTGTTTTCAATTTTATGTTCGGACTTAAAAAAAAACAAACTGGTGAAAGGATCAGTTGATTTCATCAAATTTCTCCCAAAATAGAAATCCTTTTTAAAAGAGGGATTTTGTTGTTTGATTTGTTACACATTGTCTGTTTCTTTGTGTTATGTAATTTTGCACTACTTAAAAGGCAAGCCATTTCTAGTCTATTAATAATTGTTTGCCATTTGAGAACTAAACTTTCATGGACATGTGAAATAGTTGGCAAATCTACAGTTTTAGAGACAAATAAATTGTGTAGCCTAAACAGTTACAATCCAATGAAGTGGTGGTGCTACTGTGGAGGTCCACTGAGCATACAGAGGAAATGACATCGTCTGTACCTGGGATAGTCTGTGGTCTTACTGGATCTCCCAAGCTAGAAGGCATGCAGGGCTCATCTGGATGGTAAAACTTGGAAGGAGCAAGGAAGAGAAAGAGAAGCCAGAGGAGGAGCATTCTCCCCTCGGAGCCACCAGTGACACAGAGATGGGAAAGAATACTTACCAAAGCCACATGTTCAGAAAGACCAGGTACAAGAAGGATGGATGAGCACCCAAGCACAGATAGGATTGAAGAGTTCAGGTATCACTGCTTACCTTGGGAAACGCAGTATTGGTAGAAATGGAAGCCAGGTAGCCTCGGTTGGAGGAGAAGTGGAACTTTTTTTTTTTTTGAAAGCCTAGATATGAAAAAAAAGACAAAGTAGGGAAATAGCTACACCAAATGGCTTGTGATTTAATGAGCATATTGTGTTTCTTTGCCATTCATATCGCAAAGGCTTTATGTCTTTGTATTTTGAAAGGAAGGATTAATAGTGTGTGGGGTTAAAACTTAGGGGAACAGTAATTTAGGTTAGGTTCCCAGGGAATGAGATGTGAGAGCATAGGTGCAGAGCATCTGGACAGTTACAAAGGAAGGATGTTTGAATAGAAGTGGATACAGATGGTAAGTAAGGGAGAATTCAGAACTCCCACCTGAGAACACCTGGTTTCTCTGAGAATTAGGAGATCAGGTCTCTTCCTGAAAGTCATAGTCTCTGGCTAGGGGAAGGAGGCAAGGTCAGTGGGTGATAACATATCTCCTCTAGGGAATGTCAGAGGAAAGTGATCAGGAAAAACATTAATGGCCCAGTTGCAGAGGGAGATGATTACTTGTGTAGTGATAGTATAGTGTGTGAAGTCCCTGGAAAGAAAAGTGGCCAAGGTGCCTCTCAGGTCCTGTGAAAAAGGGCAAATGGTCCCCAGTAGCCTCAAGGTTCTAAAAAGTAATCTCCATGTGTGAGCACAGTGCTCAGTTAGGCAGTAGGCAGACTGAGTGTGCTATAGAGCACCAGCCAAGCAGAATCATCAGATTTTCTGAAAGGATAAGATATTTTGTGTTTTAAAAAGTGTAGCAGTTACAGGAAAAGAATGAAAACTCTTTTGGAACATAACAATGTGTGGTTTGGTTTTGCTGTTGTATTCCATCTGTAGAAGACATTATGGCAGGGATGGGGGACCCTACTGCAGCTGAGTGTCTTCCAGGCATGTGCCAACTGCATTATGTGCTGAAATCTTTTCTAAGAAAACAACACTTGATATTTATTTATAAGATACCATTGGATTTATGTTTTATTTTCCCTCCTTAAAGGTCAGTTCAAAGTAGCCACAGATATGGAAACCACCTTTAGAAATTGCTGTCAGTATTACAAATAAATAATTTGCAAAATGCCTGACACATAGGAGGTACTTGTAAAAAAAAATAGCAGTAGTTGCTCTTATTCAGTGACTATTTGTGAAAGCATAAAACTAGCCAGATTTTCAAATACTGTTTCCACAAGTGAATGGTCTGTCAGAGCAGTTTGACCTTGAAAAACATTTCGGAGTCAGGTTTTGGCTTTGGAGTCAAACAGGTCTTGGTTTAAATTCTTGACTTACTATCAGGGTGATCATGGCAGGTTATTTGTCTTTAAATTTTCTTTTCTTCAGCTATAAGCAGAAAAAGTACACTATGTTTCATAGGCTGTTAGGAAGGTTAAATGAAAATGTGTGGAGGTGCCTAGATTTGTGATGTAGTGCCTAGAATTGAGTAGCTTCTCAGTAAACTCAAAATCTACGGGCACCTTCTCATTTCTTCCCCTCTTCACTTTCCCTCCATGATAGAAAGTTGTTAATAGAAAGTTGTTGCAAATCCTTCCATGAGAATGGTACATAGAATGGTTTTAGTAATTAGAGACATCGAAATTAATTTTCTTACCATGAATATTTCTTGGACTATACTTAAAATACATGAAGTAATATCAACTAGTTTAGCAGAAAAAAATGTTGAAAATTAACACTATAGAGAATTTTGTTTTTAAAATAGAATAATAAAGATATTTTTACCTCCTTTTCTCCTTGGGAGTCACCACAAAGCCACCAAGAGAAAGAGTAACAAAAACAGTTTGCAGCTCCTGTGACATCAAGGCACCTTTAATCTGAAACAACAATATATAGAGACGGGAAGGATGGAGAAGATGATGATGTGAGGAGGAAGCCGGAATCCAGATGTATTATCTTCCTAGGGCTACCAGAGCAAATTATCACAAATGGGAAGGCTGAAAACAACAAATTTATTTCTCCCACAAGTCTGGAGGCTAGAAGTCTGAAATAAGATGTTGGCGAGGCTGGTTCCTCTGGTCTGTCATGGGGAGAATCTGCTTCATGCCTCTTTCCTAGCCTCTGGGGCTGCTGGGGGTCCTTGGTGTTTCCTGGTTTGTATTTACATCACCCCAGTGTATGTCTCCATCATCACATGGTATTCTCCCCATGTGTCCTTTAACTTGTCACATGGCTGCCTTATAGGGACACCTGTCATTGGATTAGGACTCAACCTAATCTAGTATGACCCTGAGTTTACTTGATAACATCTGCAAAGGTCCTATTTCCAAATACAGTTGATATTCACAGGTACTAGGGGTTCAGACTTCAGCATCTTTTTGAGGAGACACAGTTCAACCCATGACACCACGGGGCCCCAGTGAGAAATGGAGTGAAACATCCCTCCCAAGCCTCTGAGGAGGGCTCAGGAATTCTGGTGCCAGGAACCACTAACAGAGCAAGTGAGCCATAGAGCTGAAAATAGGACTGGAAAGGGGGCAGTTTAGCACCATCTAGACAATCTGACACCAAAGTCCAGATTTTTGACAATTATGCTGTACTGCCTCAACTCACTTCCCTTCCCCCATCCTTCCAGGAAATCAGAGATTTATTCTTTGGAAAAACTGTGCTCAAGAATCTAGAATGGGATTATGAAACAGGAGCGAGGTGTTCCACTGCAATCAGGGATTATGTAAACACAGGAGAAAAAAGTGGAAATGAATGGAAAAAGCCTCTTCTGATTCCCTTCTGCCACTTAGTTCTTAGCATACAGAAGCCAAGCTTATGCTCCAGGCAGATGACAGAATATATATCTGGAGATGATGAACAGTCTAGAGAATCGGCTTTCTGATTCTGGTCTGCTTCTCCCCATAGTACTAGCTCAGAGCAAGAATATTACACAGAGAAACCCATTAGTTGACCAACCTACTTATTCACACAAAATGTTTATTCTTAAATATTAATTTGGGCCAGGGATTCATTAGCTAACATTTGAGGAAAACATTTAACATGGAGAAAAAAGGAAAAACAAAGGAGCTCTTAATAAAAAGAAAATATGAAGAACAAAAGGAAAATTTAAAGCAAAACACCATAATTATAATTTCAGAGATATCAAATACAATCTGTGTGTGTATATGTGTGTGTGTGTGTGTGTGTGAGAGAGAGAGAGAGAGAGAGAGAGAGAGAGGGTTTCTCTCTGTTGCCTAGGCTGAAGTGCAGAGCATGATCATAACTCACTGCAGCCTTGAACTCCCAGGCTCAAGCCATCCTTCCATGTCAGCCTCCCAAGTAGCTGGGACTACAGGCATATACCACTATGCCCAGCTAATTTTATTTTTTTTATTTTTCTGTGTGTGTAAGATAGAACCTCACTATGTTGCCCAGGATGGTCTTGAACTCCTGAATTCAAGCAATTCTCCTGCCTCAGCCTCCCGAAGTGCTGTGATTCGCGTATGAGCTACCATGCCCAGCCTAACAGACTATTTCAATGATAAAAAGAATAGGATGCATACACACACATATGTGTGTGCACATATATGTATATACATCGGTATACATATATATACATGTATGTGTACCTATGCATATGTGCATATGCTTATATGTATATACACATATAAAGATGTATGTATGAAGAAGAATTAGGAAACAGGATCTCTTGGATATGGAAAATAAGGTAGCAGAAAAAAATCAGTACAATATTGAAAAAGCATAAAGATAGAGGGTTCTAGGAGAATTTTGTTGTCTATTTTGTGCTGTTTTAACAGATTATACAGACTGGGTAACTTATGAACAGAAGTTTACTGGCTGCTAGGAAGTTCAAGGTTGAGAGTATAGCATCTGGCGAGGGCCTTCTTAATGCATCTTCCCATGGTGGATGGGCTAACGGAGATAGAACAGGGCTGGACTTACCATCCTTTGTAAGGAATCTATTTCCACAATAATGGCATCAATCCATAGTTAAGGCAGACCTCTCTTGGCCTAATTTTCTTTTAAAGTTCTCACGTTGTAATACTATCGCAATGGCAATTAAGTTTCAGCATGAGTTTGGGAGGGGACAGCCTTTCAAACCTTAGCAGGGAAGATCAGGGGAAAATGTAAAACTTACAGATAATCTGAATGACTGTGTGTACAATCATATTAAAAGGTTTTGTGGACAATTTTGGAAAGCTTTAGTGATAGATGCTTAAAAAAGAGGCAATTATTTTGGAAAAAAAGAAAAGTGACATATGATTATGGTACACTACTTGACATAGTCCTAGATACTATTTTACTGAACCATAATAACAGAAACACTGTAACCAGCCTTCAAAATAGTGCCCAATGATCTCTGCCTCCTTGTTTTCACACCTTATATAATCCACTCCTGCCCAAACATTGTTCCAATTAAGCATGGCATAAATGATATCTCACTAACAAGCTTTGATTATAAAATGTGCCAAAGCTTTCATCTTGGGTGTTCTGTTCTCTCCCTGTCTCCTTTGGCTATGGGGGACACCATGTTGTGAGCAGCCCTTTGGAGAGACTCAAGTTGTGAGGAACTGGAGCTTCCATCTAGCAGCTGTGTGAGCTTCTAAGTTTATCTATATTAAGATATAACCAGAGCTGAAATATCTTTTTCATTTAGTTGTCTATCTACTTTTCTCCTAAAATTTACTGGTTGTTCTTTAATTTTGCATTATTCCTCTTCTCTTTCTCTCTTCCAATATTGTATATGAACCTAAAGGGGACTTTTCTCTGTTCTAACTCTCCGCTTATCATTTTTTATGTGATCCAGAAACTAAAGTGCTCTTCAATGTGCATTCCTAAGGAGTGATAAGGATGATAGGAGTCAATAATGGTAGTGCCTCTAGCTCAGGATAATAAATGTGCTTTTGCATATAAAATGAACACCCTTCCAACCTTTTCTTTTGTGTTCTATAGATAACATTAGCCAGTGATTTTGTAGCACATTTCTGGATTATTTTCTTCCCTCATCATTCTTAATGTGTAAAAAAAAAAAAAAAATGATAGAAATGAACAATAGAGAAAAATCAAGTGCCATTCTACTTTTTTTTGCTTTTTAGAGCAAAGGTACCCTTATGGTAGTATATAAAAACTGGGTAGATAATCTGTGTCCACTGACTCCTTTGTAAACAAGAGGGTTGGATGAAATTAGCATTTTGAAACACTGATGTTAGTTATAATCATTGGCTTTTTTGTAAGGAAGTGGCTTTTCATATATTGCACTGATCTCATGAAAGCCAGGAATGTAGGTAGCATAGCTGGAACTGTTTGTGGTTTGGGGGAGGAATGGTGGTATGACAGCTTGTTATTTAGTCTAGGTAAAGAAATAAATACTAAATATTTTCTGCTTTAAAAGGGTCTATAAATTTTTTGAAGCAAGCATTGACATGCATTAAGAATGCTATAATATCTCATTTATTCCCTAGTAAATTAGAAATTATTAGCGTTAGCCATGATGTACATTATTGTTATGTGACAGCATTTGGCTTAAACAGCTTTACCATTTATTACACTAATATTAGAATAAATGGTAATGATCATTAAATGCTATGTACATGATCATTTAAGTAATCATGCTTGCAATCTCCTACTATTAGTCAAACCTCTTTGGGTTAATTAGTCAGAGGAGCTGTCTTATTCCAATTTCTAGAAGAATAATGAAACAAAGGAACACGGAAATATAACAGAGAAAACAAGAAAGCATCACTCATTTACCTCATATTTTGACTTTATTTACCCTCACCTAGTTCATATTGCAACCTTAAGGTTAAAAAAAAATGACAACATTTTTTATTTTGAGATATGATTAGGCCTATTAAATTATATTTGCATATTTTCCATTGAAGAATGTATGCAGCAGAGCAATGCTAATATGATAAGCAAATAACAACAAAGTCCACATTTACCAACATATTCACGCTGAAAGATGAACCAGTAAATACTCTTGGATTTAGCATTTAAAAATGTTAAAACATCTTGTTGTATTTCAGCTGTGACAAGCCAGTAACTCAAAATCTATAACTTCAAGGCTACAAATGTAAGAGGCAACTAAGAAACGTTTGTTATCAGTTCTTTTATTACTCATATCTTTGTTAATATAGTTACTCTGAGGAGTTTTTAAGTTGATATTTGATAAACCATGAACAAAGTTTTATTAAATCCAAAGTGCTATTTTATCACTGGATGGAAAGTGTATTTCATAACTTTTTTTTATTCTTACCCATGTACTAAAGGAGGAGAAAATATAAAGAAAAAGATCCTTTAAAATTCTTTGTGATCTGTAATCAGGCAGCTTCTCAAATGAGAGTGATGATGGTATACTCCATTTTTAAATATGCCAGAAGAAATAAGTGAAAGGCATAGTGCATTAAAGGCAAATCTCTCACACTCTTATAGGGCAGAGAAGAGTCCTGCCTAAGACAGCTCCCCGGACCTGTTTCTACACTTGCAGCCTTTGACAGTAGCATCGTCTCTAATAAATCTCAAGACTTTCATCACTTTTGGTTTTTTTGCTTTTTGAGATGGAGACTCGCGCTGTTGCCTGGGCTGAAATGCAGTGGTGCAATCTCAGCTTACTGCAACCCCTGCCTCCCAGGTTCAAGCAATTCTCCTTGCCTCAGCCTCCCAAGTAGCTGGGATTACAGGTATGCATCACCACAACCAGCTAATACTATGTTGGCCAGGCTGGTCTTGAAGTCTGGAGGACCTTGTGATCCTCCAGCCTCGGCCTCCCAAAGTGCTGCAATTACAGGCATGCGCCACCATGCCAGGCCACTTTCATCACTTTTTATTTTTATTTATTTATTTGAGACAGAGTTTTGCTCTTGTTGCCCAAGCTGGAGTGCAATGGCGTGATCTCAGCTCACTGTAACCTCTGCCTCTTGAGTTCAAGTGATTCTCCTGTCTCAGCCTCCGGAGCAGCTGGGATTAGAGACAGGCACCACCACATCCGGCTAATTTTGTATTTTTAGTAGAGATGGGGTTTCTCCATGTTGATCAGGCTGGTCTCTAACTCCTGACCTCAGGTGATCTGCCCGCCTTGGCCTCCCAAAGTGCTGGGATTACAGGCGTGAGCCACTGCACTGGCCTGATCATTTTTTTTTTTTTTTTTTGAGACAGAGTTTCGCTCTTGTTACCCCGGCTGGAGTGCAATGGCGCGATCTTGGCTCACCGCAACCTCTGCCTCCTGGGTTTAGGCAGTTCTCCTGCCTCAGCCTCCCGAGTAGCTAGCACTACAGGCATGTGCCACCATGCCAGCTAATTTTTTGTATTTTTAGTAGAGACGGGGTTTCATCATGTTAACCAGGATGGTCTCGATCTCTTGACCTTGTGATCCACCTGCCTCGGCCTCCCAAAGTGCTGGGATTACAGGCTTGAGCCACCACACCTGGCCCTGGCCTCATCATTTTTTAAACACTGGTCTCTCTCTGCTACTCACTTACTGGAAGCTGAATACCACCTATTACTCTTCATTCTGTTAACCAACTTTCTCTTCATTTACTGATCCCTGTTCCCTTCCCTGGCTTAAATATAAGAAGTCTTGAACTGCTCAGGGTGAGAAAGAAATATAGTGATGCGATAAAATAATAGAAGTCAGTAACTTTAGGTACTATGTTGTAGAAACATGGTATTTCCTAGAAATTAACTCTGTGTCTTCTACATATTGTTTTAATAACCAGAAAAGGGGTTTTGAGAATAATTTAAAAAATTACTTTGTGATTAGTTTTCATATCCTAATGAGACCACTCTCCTTGTGGTAGTTTCTGTGCCCCTGGGCCCACCCTTACGTGTTTTTCAAAGTTTGCTTTTTTGTACTGTAGGCCCATATGGTTCATCACATGCTCTTCTAAACAGATCTCCAGTTCTATCTATATCCTCTTTGTATTTTTGCACTAAGATGTTCTTTAACCATGTTAAAAAAGTATTTTTCTTTCAAAAGCTGCTAAGCACTACTTCAAAATCAGAAATAAAAGACTATAACTGGTCCAGGTGTGGTGTCTCATGCCTGTCACCCCAGCACTTTGGGAGGCCGAGGCAGGAGGATAGCTTGAGCTCAGGGGTTCGAGACCAGCCTGGGCAACATAGTGAGATTCTGTTTCTACCCGCCCCAAAAAAATACAGCTTTCAAGATTAGGCAGGTCTCATGGCATAAACCCGAAGCCGCTACTACTCAGGAGGCTGAGGTAGGAGGATCACTCAAGCTCAAGAGGTTGAGGCTGCAGTGAGCCATGATCCCACCACTCTACTCAAGCCTGGGGGACAGCAAGACCCTGTCTCCTAAAAAGAGAGAGAGACAAAATTCTTGCCTCTGTTAAGTCCCCTCTTCACTAAATTGCTTTACATCGTGTATTGCATTGATTTAGGAGGTTTTGTTTTCTTGTGTTTAAATTTCTCATGTACTTTCTAGCTTCTTCCTTCATTTTAAATGTAAACTTTATATGGTAGAATCACATACATATGGAAAGGTCAACAATCCTAAGTATATTGCTTGATGAATGTTGATTACATAAGCTTGCCTGTATAACCAGAGCCCAGATCAAGAAACAGAATTTAATTTAAAACCCAGTAGCCTCATGGCCAGTCATTACCTCACATTCCACATATGTTCTGACTAAGCATAAATTAGCTTTACCTTGTTCTTTCCAAAAATAGAATTGTACACTTTGTATCCATGTTGTTATATGAAGCTGTAATTCATTTATTCTCACTATTGTTTAGTATTCCACTATAAGGGCATATTACAACTTATTTTTCCTTTTATCAGTGGATATCTTTTTGTATCTAGATTTTGACTATTACAAATAACATGGCTAAGAATGTTCTTATTGTGTATGTCTTTTGCTTCCATCAGACATACACTTCGGAGTGTTATTCAGCTTTAGTAAATATTGTCCAACAGTTTTCCAAAATAGTTGTGCCAGTTTATACTTCCATCAGCCAGGTAAAAGAGTTTCAGTAATTCCAGTAGGGTGTCTCAGGGTGGTTTGATTTGCATTTCATCTATGAGTGATATGAGTACCTTTTCATAGGCTTATTTGCTTTTGTGGATATCCTGTTATGTGAAGTGTTTATTCAAGTCTTTCCTCTGTATTATTTCTCTGTTAGGATAAATTATTATCACTACTGTTTGTGATGATTTTTGAATGCTGCCATTGAGTAGGTTTTCTTTGCCCATTTTTCCATTAGCTTACCAGCATTTTTCATGTTGAGAGTAAATAGATTTTGATGCAGTTTTATCATAACACATGTCAAACTGCCAGTTGTATTATGAAAATTGTCCTTGTAGTATGTACTCTTTTAACAGTGTTTCAATGGCTGCATAGCATAGCTGGGTAGTAAAGATGGCCCATATTAACTAGCTTTTCTAGAGTTTGACTTTTACATGCTTTTAATGTTTTTTTTTTACCATTATATATAATTCTTATATATAATGTATTATATATAATTCTTATATATAATGTATTATATATAATTCTTATATATAATGTATTATATATAATTCTTATATATAATGTATTATATATAATTCTTATATATAATGTATTATATATAATTATATATTATATATATGTTTCTTCAGGATAATTCAACAGATATGAACAATTTTAAAGCCTTTTATACATATTGCCTCACTGGCCTGGGTGAAGTGAAGGGATGATACTAAGTTGTACTCCAGCAGCCTATACACATGTTCGTTCATCAGATCCTCAATAACACTGGATGTGTTTCAGAATTTTTAGTATTGACAAAATGGTGTCTTATTGTTTTTCATTTTTCTTTATCTGTAAAATTGCATATATCTTCATCCTTTATTTACAACTGATAAAATTAAGTGAGCAAAGGAACCAGAAATGGGGTAGGAGGGAGAACCTTCTCTTTATTTCTTAGCAAACTATGTCATTCTTAAGGAAAAATCAGAAACTTTAATATTATAATTTTCTCTGTCTTATTTCTCTATTAGGATAAATTATTATCATTACTGCTTGTGATGATTTTTCAGTGCTACCATTGAGTAGGTTTTATTTGTATATTTTTATCATTAATGATAATAAATACTATTAACTCTGAGGTACTAGAGTAATGGGTTGGAAATAGGTGAATGGAAATTAGAGACAGACCTAAATCCCCGTGGCAAGAAATAGCTGGAACCTCAGATGGGTTCACACCTCCTTCCCCAAGGGTTTTGGGTAATTAGGTAGCAGCTTAATTGAACTGTAAAAATAACTGTAACTAACCTTAGTCTGCATGATGCAAACTGAGCCAACCAATGGATTACCTTCTCTTCCAGCCTATTTTAACTCAACTTTACCAGATTTTCCTTCCCTCCCTCCCTCCCTCCCTCTATCCCTTCTTCCCTCCCTCCCTTCTTTCCTTCCTTTTTTCTAAATTTACCACATGAATCTATTTAAGAAAAGGTATTTCAATAGTGAAGGTGTTAGTAGATTATAATTTTTTTATGTTTATATCCCATACTTATTTCTAGGAAGAATTTGAAATGGCTTACAAAAGGAGGTACATAATAATTACGTAATTATAAGAGACAACACATGCTGTAAGAAAAGAAAGTTGGCCCCTTAGCCTTGATTCTCAAATTTCATCATGCATCAGAATCACCTGTAGTCTTGTCAAAATACAGGCTTCTGGGCTCAACCCAGAGTTGCTAATTCAGTAGGTGTATGGTAGTCACGAGAATTTGCATTTCTCAATTCCTAATTGCTGCTCATATAAGAACCACACTTTGAGAACCACAGGATCTGGATCATCTTTATCTGTTTTCAGTATTTGGAATTATCCTTGATTCATGCTATATTTTTTATTAGTCTTTTTGTGAGCTGTATATTTCACTGTCTGATCATACATAGTAATAGTTATGTTTTATAAGGCTCATTATATGGCTATACAGTATATGATTAATTCTATATCATATCCTATATATTATCCTGTATATTCATATGTATTCTGAACCTTGGCCACATTAGAAATACCTAGAAAGCTTTTCTAATGGCTCCAATGTGGAGCCTTATCTCCACATATTCTGATTTAATTGATCTAAGGTGGGGTCTGGGCAGTGTATTTTTTTGAAACTCCCTCTGTGATTTCAGTGTGCAGGACAAAACTGTAAGCCACTGATAGGTAAAGATATAAATAGCCCCTGTTGCCAACAAGTAACAGATTGTTTCATTTGTGGGTTGTTTCTTTTTTTCCATCAATGTGCCTAGCCACTCATTCTCCATTATAATCTATGTGGTATGTTTTGGGTTTTTGAGCATACCATTTTGTTCTTCTCTTAATTGAACTTCATCCTGTTTTTGATGAACCATTTCTCTAATCTATCAAGGTCATTTTAAATTCTGTTTCTTCTAAAGCATTTAACCCCTGCCCAACTAAGTATCATCTGCAAGTTTAATGAGCAGATTTTCAATTTACTAATTGAGACTGTGCTCATTAATTTTTAATATTTTATAATTTTATTGCAAATTATTTCCACCATGTGGGTGATGCTACCTTGACCTTGCCCTGGCCGTGCACATTTTCTTCATTATCAATGAACATTTATTTAGGGCTTAGAAGTTGTGTGGTATTGAAACAAGTTCTGTTACTTCTAAATAATTGAAAGTAAGTACTGAATCTGACACCATGTAGTTTGAATTCTAAGGAGAATATGTATATAACATAAGCTGTAGGAGCAATAAAGAACATATAAGCATTTAAACACAAAAACTAAACATTTAACGTGTAGTTCATAGGTCTGTTGGATATAATGATCTTTACTATACCCATATAGAAAAGAGGTTAAGAATGTAGGTTGCCCCTTCACTAGCTGTGTAACCTTTGGAATTCACTTGCTTCTTGTGCCTCAGGTTTTTTGGTCTGTAAAATGGGATCATAATCATTCCAGCCTTGGTTCCTTGTGAGGATTAAAATCTGGTAATGCATGCAAACTTCTCAGTGCAACCTAGCACATTGCAAGAGTTCAAGTAAATTAAGAGTCAAGTGAGAAATTGATAGTACAAAGTATTTTAGGTTTGGTTTGACAAGACTGAGAATAATCCAAGTGACAAAAGGATGATTAGTCTCGGATCTACCTTCTTCAGTGACTAATTCAGCTAACGTGGAACCTTCTATTTTAAAAACTAGAGCTTATTTTTCTGAAAGCAAATCGTTTTGATTTTCCTTCTCAGTTTGCTCTATTAATAATTGGAAAGGGTGCTCTGGCAGATTGTTATAACTATTAAGTGGCAGAGCCAGGATACAAACTCAGAACTTCTGTCTACAAGTTGGTTACTGCTTAATGGTAGAGAGGAGGGAATAGATTGCCCAGCTATAAGAGGGGAGAGGAGTGGGAATCTATTTTAGAAAGATAAGATTCCAAAAAGAATAAAGCAGCTAGTATTTGACCACTTACTACATGTCAGACATTGTTGAGTGTATTATTTGCATTGTCTCCAACTGAGGCTTAGAAAGGTTAAGTAACTTGCCCAAAATCATAAAGCTGATAAATGACAGAGGCAAGAATTAAACCCAGATCTGTGACAGCAAATTCCATGCTCTAAATCACTTCAGTAAATTGCCTTTCTTTGAATGGAATCAGGAGATTACTTTTTCTGGAACAGAAGATGCACTCAAAAATATCAGAAGTAGAGAGCAGAAAGATAAGCGGGAGACAGGAGTTGTGTTTACTCCCTGACAGATTAAATGGGAAAAATCAGCTCAGGGATTTCTCTTGAGTTTGGCATGTATTTAAATTAGTTAAATAGCTAAAAAGTGAAGATGTCTCAGTAGGAGCAGTCTGGAGATGGCCTCGATGAGGGTTTTAGAGATAGAGGTAGATTAGAAGGGGTGAATTCTAAGGGTATGGAATTTACATACTTTATCTTCTTTTGTTCTTTGATTTACAAAAATAAGTAAACATCAAGGGTGATCTCTTTTATCCCATAAAAGCTAATGCTATTTTTGTGAGACACACGTTTTTATAGCACTTTACAGTTTCCAGAATGCTTTCAGGTACCATATTTTGTTTGATCTTAATATATTGCTGGCACTTTTACAATTTTGTTTCTATTATCCTAAAATATCCATAAGCATAAGAAATATATTTATAACAAATTGGATGGAAGGCACAACTATGCTGGAGTTTCTTTGTATATACTTGTTTAAATGTGTTTATTTCATTGTAAGTGGCAAGTATAATTATGATAAAAAATTAAGATATAGATACTACTCAGAAAATACCAGCCATTAAGTAGTGTCATAAGAGGATCTTAGCTTCTCTATCTCAAAAATCTCAATACTGCTACTGTTCAAACATGTTCAGAACAAAGTAGTTCTCCCCCATGCAGTTTTGAGTCCCAAAAAAACCAGTATAACAAAAACTTATATTTTTCAGACTTGTATTACTATATTATTTAGGGTCATGAAAAACTTCATACTGCATTTCGTCTGAAGTTTAGTTATTTATAAATACTCTTAATTTCATAAATTAGAATTACATAAATATCTATGTTTCATGAGCGAGAATAAGCCTCAGATACTGACTTTTTTGAAAAATATTCTATTATTTGCCCTTTAATAAACTGGACTTAGTCAAATTTGTCTATTTATAAAAATCATTTTTAGCGCGGAAATTATTTCTGCTTTTGTTCTTTAACCCGACTTGTTTGTGTTAGCCTCGGAGCTAAATAATACAGTATGATCTGAACTATCCAGATACTATTTAAAAAGCTGGAAAGCAGAATCATTTCTGCCAAACAGTAAAATATTCATAATTTTCATTAGTAGCTACTTACCACTAATAAAGTGTTTACTTTTAAAAAATAATCTTTTATAAAATAAAAATAGATGTCTACATGTGTTACTAAGGGAGATAATTTCTGTTCAGACACTTTATATGTGTATATTCAGACATTTTATACCAAAATCAAAAGTAGCTAATGTACTTCATGAAGAACTCAGTTCTCTCTTTATTCCACATTTACCCACATCTCCAGATAATTATTTAAGAAATTTAAATGATTAAATTAAATATCATTTATGCTTACATGCTAAGAGATTTTGTGTAGACTTTTCCTATTTTAGACTTTGTACTTACCCTCTTTCTAAAAGAGACTGAAGCTTTAAAATGTGTGCCGTGGCTCAGTTTTGTAATCCCAGCATTTTGGGAGGCCAAGGTGTGGGGATTGCTTTAACCCAGGAGTTCAAGACCAGCCTGCACAACATGACGAAACCCCATCTCTAACTGAAACACAAAAATTGACTGGGTATGATGGTGTGCGCCTGTAGTCCCAGCTACTGGCAAGGCTGAGATGGGAGGATTGCTTGAGCCTGGGAGGTCAAGGCTGTAGTGAGCCATGATGGCACCACTGGATTTCAGCCTAGGTGACAGAGCGAGACTGTGTCTCAAAAAAAAAAAAAAAAAATTAACTACATTATTGTTTGTTGTGGTATAATACTTATAATGTAGCTGAAGTAAAGAAAACCCTACAGGGGTCTACTTAGTTTGGAATTCCAGCTTTGCTGTTTACTGAATCTCTTGGCACCTCAGTTTCCTTATCTAAATAATACCTACCTGAGAGAGTATTTGTGAAAACTAAATTAAACAAGCCATGCAAAGCACTGTGCACTCAATAAACGTTAACCTTTATTACTGATGATAATATTTAGTTCCATAACAAGGATGTGGGCTGGTAAAGAGACTCTACTCTGGAAATAGTTGAGTTTTAAAAAATTTAGACCACTGTCATTTGCCAGGTTATACCAACTAGCCTCATTGACCTGGTGTTGCCTGAATCTATCCTGCTTCTTGGCTCATTAAGAAGCGTTACTGGATCAGATCCATAGAACGTTTTACATGACTGTGAGTGGCACTGATCCAATTTATGAAGCTTGACTGCAAGGGCATTTAATGATGGCTGAGATAGCTTACTTTTATGTCATTTGATTAATTTTTCCATTTTACTTGTAGTACTATTACCATACCAATTTCAAGATGTTTTTAGTTTCCTGCTTTATAAGTTTACTTCAAAAACAGTGTAATAGATATTCTCCTGTTTGATGTAAAATTATTTAGAAGAACAGCAAGGTTGTAGCTCCTAATATAAAATGCTTAGATATAGTTACTCATTCCTTCATACAGTTACAGACATCTAGAGGTTGGTTGAATATCCAGGAGTAAGGAAGCAAGTTAATTTTTTACTGGTTGTATACATTTATACCATAGCAGCTGATTGAAGAAAAAATGGATTTGTAAAGCAATAGCAGTAAACGCTGCCTCTTTAGGTATTTACAAATAGAAAAATCAAGTCAGGAGGATTCTAATTTAATGATTAATTATTTTACTGGAATTTTAAAGGAATAGATCAATAATCATATTTTGTTGCAGGCCATTAACAGCCAGAACCTTGGCTCCCCAAGTTAAGAAATCAGTTCTTGTTAATTAAACTTAAATATGATGGCAGAGATCTTTGTGCCGTGAAGCGAGAGCCTGATCTATGGCTATTTTGTTCCATACTTAGTATAATGCAGTACACTGTTCTCAGCCAAAGCCTTATGTTGTCTGGGCAACTCCCGTTGCCATAGCAATGAAATTCTTTTGCGGGAGCAGGGTGAATGCTAATTGTAGCCATTTGTTGTTCCTTCTGTCGATCCCTTAACTAGCACAGTTGTAGAGCAGCCAGAGACTCTGGGTGAACAGCACGCAGTGCCCCCAAAAGCATTGCTGCTGAAGGCAACCGGCTGCTCTGCTTAAAAAATCATTTGAGCAGCCGACAGTGCTGACAGTGCCACTATGTGGGCAGAAGCACAGCTTGACTCAGACCCTGACAACTGTTGATCTGGGACTTAGAGGGAAAGAGAGACTGTTTAAAACCTGTTGAGAAGGTACTGATGACATGGAGATTAATTTGACACCATTCCCTCAGAGGTAGATGCTAGGCATATCATAACAACTGTTTATCCAGGCCTGAACTCAATATTGGAATGCCCAGAGGCTATAGGAGACAGATCAATGGTTATTGCTTTTATTTCCATCTGAAACTGCATTACTGTGGCCTACGGTAAAAATATTCATTTGGTTGGAACCAACCAATTGTAATCCACACAGGTATTAGATTCCGTTTGTACTGGTAACTCCCTTCTGTCTTTATAATCCCTTATTTTTAGAGACTTATGGTTTAACTGCCAAAAGTGAGTTGAAGCTGCAAATCAACTCATCGTAAACGAGAGCAGACTCCTTTTGAAAAATAAAAGGCAAAGGGATACCTACCAATTGCATGGTTTTTCATGCTAGTTTAATTTGATAAAATGTTCTTAAACCTGGAAAGTAGTAATTCTTGTAAAACCTAATTGCTGTAGGTACTTGAGGATGAAAAAACTTGTTATCATGGTAAGAAGAAACAGGTACTATTTATACTATTATATCCTCCCTTTGGAAGTGTACTGACCCATAAAATTGGTCAAGTTCATGAGGTTTTTAAGACCAGCCATTATGTAAACATAGCAATACATTTTAAGGTAGTTTTTTAGGTATAAATTTAACATATGTACCTCTTAATTGAGTGCATTCTAGCTGGAATGTTCTTAAAATTCAGGAGAACTCATATTGTAGGCTTGTTATATCAAGCTATTTCTCATTATTGCTTTATGTTTGTTTGTATCAAGAAAGTCAAAATCGGTAATAACAATGACCCAGTCATTACTACAGATTTCTCTTTTTATTGACCAGGAGGAAAGGAAGGTTTCAACTTAATGTGATTTCCTTGAAATAACTCCATGTATATTTAATGTTTGTATCATTTGTTCTGCTCTTTCCAGGGATATAGCTAACAGAGTATCATGAAGGGCCCTGAAATAAATTAGTTTCTAATGATGGTGATCCTAACATGTCATTTGTGTGCCCCAAACACAAAACAAATTAGTTTCATTCATTCATTTAAAACAAATACCATTCCATAAATTTTAAGGAGAAAAAACTTAAAATTTGTTTTTTGAATTTTCTAAGACCTATTGTTTTTTCTTTTAATTAAGAAGTACCTATGAATTATAAAACAAATACTATTTTTAGAATACTATATACTTCTTATTTATGAATTTTATATGCAAGCTATCTTGCATATCAAATTGTGAATTATATATGTGAGATATTCTTTAATAAGCCCTACTGGATATAATAAAAGGTTATTTTATTAAATCATCTACTTTAAAACATCTGACTTCACTTTTTTTTTTTTTTATTTGAGACAGAGTCTTGCTCAGTGATACAGGCTGGAGTGCAGTGGTGTGATCTCAGCTCACTGCAACCGCTGCCTCCTGGGCTCAAATGATTCTCCTGCCTCAGCATCTGGAGTAGCTGGGATTACAGGTGCCTGCCACCACTCCTGGCTAACTCTCACACTCTAAGTAGAGATGGGGCTTTACCATGTTGGCCAGGCTGGTCTTGAACTCCTGACCTTAAGTAATCTTCCCACCTCAACCTCCCAAAGTGTTGGGATTACAGGTGTGTGCCACTGCGCCTGGCCTGGCTTTTGAAATGCCGTGTGCTCAGCATGAGAAAAGAGCTCTAAAATGTCAGAAATTCTCTTAATTCCCTGATCAACAGAGATTGAGATGCTGTCACATTACCACCAACCATGTCTTCTGGACCCCTCTAATATGAAATGCTTAGTTATGGTTACGCCTTCCTTTATACAATTACAGACATCTAGAGGTTGGTTGAATATCCAGGTGTAAGGAAGCAAGTTAATTTTTTACAGGTTGCATACATTTATATCATAGCAGCTGATTGAAGAACAAGTGAATTTGTAGGTAACACTTGTAGCAGTGAACGTGAAGGCTGCCTCTTAAGGTGTTCACAGATAGAAAAATCAAGTTAGGAGGATTCTAATTTAACGATTAATTATTTTACTGGAATTTTAAAGGAATAGATCAATAATGATATTTTTTTCAGGCTATTAACAACCAGAAACGTGGTTAGGCCTTCCATAAGGTTCTGAGAACAAGTGAAGTCTAAAATGCCTTTACAGTGAGGCTACACATCCATTTTTTCTTGACACAGAGTATTTGTGTTTCACAAAACCTTGCAATGTATTGGATGATAACTGGTAAGACAGATTTTTATAATGATCAAGCCACAGCAGCCCTCTAGAGAAATAAGAGTAGATATTCCACCCTCACTCTGCTAAAGTACTTTTCCCTAATGACCAGAGATCTGAAGGGCCTACAACTGGAATGTAGGTTGAGGAGGGCTCTAATATCAAGAAGTTTTCTACAAGTACATACTATTCAGACTTACCAGGAAAGCCGCACATGTAGTACCTGGAACTCTACCAACATCGATCTGGGACAGAATCAGAGCCATTGCTGACTGTGTTCGGCAGTCTTGCAGTGTAAAAACCTGCAGCTACTGATCTTATTGCATGGTTTATAGACCTTCGCTTTTAGTGGTGCAGCATGCTCTGGCTAGCTAAGCTCATTTAGGCCAAGACAGCATTCTCAAATAATTTACAGTAGAAGGTATAGAGTCTACAGGCATTTAGAATCAGGCCACTTGATTGTAGTGGCATTTTTAAGAATTATTGCCTAGGAAGGAAGAGTTGACTATGTGGGAAAGAAATCCAGGAACCAAAATGGCTCTCCCCTCATTCTTGTGTGGATAGCAGGACAGTCACTTCCTGAAGTGAGAAGAAGGCAGTCATAGATGTCATTCAAATTTGACACATTACCCCCTTGAGAAGAGAGTGATGCTACAATAGGATGCAACTCAAGCCCAGCAGATCTTGTCTGGGTGCTCAGAAGGTTAGATGGCCCTCTCTTTCCAGCATGAGATTTCTTAGGTCCCAGTGGCCAGGGCAGGACCTGATAGCTTGAAAGTAAACTCCGATGGAAGAATGGGGGAATGAGTGACCTGAATTTTAAAATTCATTTTTAACCCTTGCTTAAACCACTCATGCCTTGTTCCTCTTTTTAAATAAAGGAACACCGAAGGAGCTACATCTCATGATGATCCACTCACCTTCCGGCCAGGAAGGCTGATGAGCCATTCTAGCAAATACATAGGTGTAAACAGGCTGATTGAAAATACCTAGATGCAAAATCTGTAAGTCATATAAGTATTTATTAAAGATTCATTTCCTCATGATTTATGCCAGAGTCAAACCTCACCATGACATTGTCTGGAAAATCCTTCCCTAAGTATATATGTTTCAGTGACCATCCTGAATACTACTGATTTTTTTTTTTCACATTGGTATTTAGCAGTCAGTTAGTTACTTTTTTAGTACATTTGTGTTTTACAGTTTGGTTTGCTATTGTGGTTATTTTCGCAGTCATTTTCAGCCATATATTCCTTGCAGCTTAGCGATGTTATCTGAATTATTTTTATTGTATGCAGCATTAAGCAATTTGCTCCTAAGAAACCTAGTCAAAAATGAACGTTTCCAAGTAATTATATATTCATAATTTTTTGCATCTCATGATTTTATAACTTGTGGGTGATGGTAATTCAAGTTTTTACTTTTTAAAACTTAAATTCATTTTTCTCTTTGTCAGTCATTGCAGGAAAATGATGAATCAAGCCAGAAACTATCACTGTTTAAATTATAAATTATACATAATGAGAAATAATGTTGTCAGTGGTTCCAAAGCTTGCTGTGTGTCATAAGCAAGTAGGCAGCTTCTTTAAAAATACTTCTATGAACTTCATTCCAGGCTTACTGAATCAGAATTTCTGGACGTAGGTGCCTAGGAACTGTTTTTAAACAAATTCCTAAAAAACTTATTGTGTAGCTGAAATGTCTGATCAGAAAAGGAAGATTTTGGAAATAATGATCTGGAATAACTCTTACTTTTTAATATCAAGTTCCAATATGAAAACAGGGTTAAAATCTTGAGGGTGACTATTCAAAACCCATCTGGTGCTGGGCGCTGTGGCTCACACCTGTAATCTCAGCACTTTGGGAGTCTGAGGTAGGCAGCTCACTTGAGGTCAGGAGTTTGAGACCAACCTGGCCAACATGGTGAAACCCCATCTCAACTAAAAATACAAAAAACTATTAACCAGGCGTGGTGGTACACACCTGTAACCCCAGATACTTGGGAGACTGAGACACAGGAATTGCTTGAACCTGGGAGGCAGATGTTGCAGTGAGCTAAGATGATATCACTACATTCCAGCCTGGGCAAAAGAGCAAGACTCTGAAAACAAACAAAAACCCAGCTGGCTTATATTTTTCTTGTTGGTCCTTGTTTGATTCTTTGTTTTTCACTGAAAAGAAAGTATTTTTAAAGCTACCTGAATATAAAAGATATATACAATAAAATAATGTTAAATAGGTAATATTATGGACCAAAAATAAACATTAAATAAAGGAAAGATACAACATGGACAGAATTGCTGTTTTTAAGATGTAAACGTTGTTTAGAAAGAACACCCTGAGAGTGCGAAAGGAAAAAAATTATTATTGTATGAATTAATGATTAGAAATATTCATTTTTAATCCATATCATTCCAGAATATTTACTCAGAGCTTGAAACATATTTTCAACATTAATGAAAACTGCCAAACAAGCAGAGCAGGCGTGGTTGGGTGAAACTATTAGAAAATTTCTTTGTTTAAAAAATAACTTTTATATATCCCTAAAGTATGCATTGATTGTATGCGTTTATTTTTTTAAAAATCAGTTTGCTAGTGACAGTTCAGTAGAGCCAAGAACAGTGCTGGGTAGGCTGCTCCTCTCCAGCCTGCTTTCCCTAGTTAATAGCAATACATTGTTTCAGTGAAGCCTGGGCTTCTGATTAACCACAGTATTGTGACTGACTGTTTAACTTAATCTACTTTGTATGTACAGCCTTACCTCATATGTTACATATACTTGAGAACTGGTAACCATCGGCTTGCAGGTAATTCTCTGTTGTGCAAGGAATATCTCTATTACACACACTAGTCATTTTTTTGTGAGTAATTTTCCTTTCTCTACCTACTAAAATCACAAGAAAACTCAGCACTCTTGACACACTTGTCTGAAATACCTCTTCCAAGATACTTTGCTAACCTTGTTGGAAATATCATTCTCCAGATATACCAGAAGAAATTGCTAAAACTTTGGTATTCTGTTTTTAAAAGATAATTAACCTCTAGGTTAAACAATTCAATATTCACACTTGAAATAGTACTGTCTGTCCCCTGCTGTGTTGTTTTTTAGTCCGTCTCGCTTCTCTTTTGCCTTCTCTTTCACTTTCTTGCTTGGCTCTTGTTAAACATGCTGACAAACCTCAGGCTGTGTGTTAAAGCTAGAGGAAAAAGCAAAGCAAACAAATAACTAAGTTTTTAAATTCTTCCTTTCTGGCAGGCTAACGCTGTTCTTATGAAAGCAACTGTAGCAAGAAACCTTGGAACAAAAAGGCTCCAAGTCTTAAGGTTATCTGTAAACTCTACTCTAGCTATTTGTACAGTCTTGCAGACCTATAAGGGGTGAGGCAGGGTGAGAGCATCCTCTCCCTGAGCGTTCTCATCCGCTCGATGATTCTTCCTTCAGGCATCACCAACATGGTGCATCTCTATCCTCTTAAAATGCTTGGAATTTTTTTCTCCTTTGTCCAGGTGCAGTGTTGGTTCCAAAACTCCCTTTCAGATGTTGCCTTCAAGGCCACTCTTGTCCCACTCCCGAACAAAGAAAGCTAACCACTGCTGCTCAGTGCTATGATATTAAGTTATGCCTCTGTTTAAACTTGGTTAGTGGTGATTATAGTTCTCTTGCCTAATAGAGCAGGAATCTCCAATCTTTTGGCTTCCCTGGGCCACATTGGAAGAAGAATTGTCTTGTGGGCCACACATAAAATACACTAATGGTAGCTGATGAGTTAAAAAATAAAATAAAAACCACATGAATAAAATCTCATAATGTTTTAAGAAGGTTTATGAATTTGTGTTGGGCCACATTCAGAGCCATCCTGGGCCACAAGTTGGACAAGCTTGTAATAGAGTGTGCCCTCTTGGAGGGCAGAGGCCATCTTCTTCATTGTTCCCTAATGCCTAATAGAGGCAGCAGATAGTATTTATTAAGTGAACTTGGTAGATTATTATTTCTACTGGTAATGTCATCTGTCCCTGGATCACAGTTTTCAGATAATTGACCAATATAATCTGCACAATAATTACATATCATGTCATCATCTGGTATCATTTTATTTATGGTTTTTATAATAATATAAACAATTATGAATTAAACATCATTAAAATTTGGGGTTTTATTTTTGGTTTTTATTATTTTACTGAAATGTTTTATACATATGCAGAAAATTGACAAGTCATAGGGCACAGTTCAATGTGTTTTTCTCAAAATGAACACATGTGACCAGCACCCATATAGTTGTTTAGCAATATAGAAACTTACCCCCCAAAATAAAAAGTTGATCCTAGCAAATTTAATGAAACAATAGCATGATTTGCCACCATTTTACTTGATTATATGTGTATATGTGTGTATTTTGAGACAAGAAAGGGACAGTGATGCCTGTGGGGTGTAGACTTTTTTCCTCTATTAAAGTACTTTTTATTCTCCCTGTTGCAGTCCCTTGGCAATTTCAAAGGAAATTGAATTTAAATATGTTTTTCTAGCTGCATGTAAATGTATGTAAATGGATTGTAAATAAAAACTTTAAAGGAAATGAAAATGCTTTACAAATATCCCATTAATTCCCCAAGCATCCCATATAACTCTGAAAAAGGCAGTTGTCATAGAATCAAAAGGGCTAGAAGAGACCCTTCAGTAGATCTGTGAAGGGCTATTAGAGAAAGATAATATGCCACTTTTTCTTTAAAATGCTCAAAAAAGGAATATTTGCACTCTTCCTTGGCAGTCCTTAGTTTGGCCTCTCACACAGACCTTTAAGGGGTGAGGCCAGGGTGAGAGCATTCTCTCTTTGGGTGTTCTCATCCACCCCCAACAAGGTGCATCTCTGTCCTCTTATCTCACTTCCCAAACTCCAGCCCAACTTACTCCCCCGTGCTGGAAACTTCCTCCTTTGCCTTACTCATGACCACTACCATATACACACCACGTTTGTCACCATGCACAATTTATTCTGTCTCCTTAAGGTTGCTCAAGTCTTTGAGTGTCACTGCTTTATCTCAGGCCATCTTCATTTCCAGACTGCTTTGTTGCTGTAATATCCCAATCATTCTTCCTTCCTCCAATCCGTTTTATTTCTTCATACTATAACTGCCAAAAAGATCCTCAAAAAATACAGATATTTTCTTGGGCTCTCTGCGTAAATTCCAGTAATTTAGAACGTGAATTCCTCACATGATTTTGTTCATGCCTCCCAGGCTTATTTCATCCCACTCCATCACCAGATCCCACTGTTTGGCTATACTTAAGCCAGTGGCAGCTCCCAGGGTGAGCCACACTTTTCAAGTCTGTACAATTCTTTCACCTTCTAGAAATGTTGCCTCTTTATTTCATATTCCAACATTTCATGAAGATTCAAAATGTGATGTTCTCTTTGAGAATGCCCACCCCAAAAATCTATCGTTTCTTTATTTCTGTTGAGTCTTGTCAACTTATGAAGGATGAATTGTCAAAGCTACTTAAATATCAACATAAAATATAAGCATAAAAAGTAAAAACATGGGCCAGATATGGTGGCTCACGCCTGTAATCCCAGTGCTTTGGGAGGCCAAGGTGGGTGGATCAAGAGATTGAGACCATCCTAGCCAACATGGTGAAACCCCATCTCTACTAAAAATACACAAATTAGTCCTGTGTGGTGGCGCGTGCCTGTAGTCCCAGCTACTTGAGAGGCCGAGGCAGGAGAGTTGCTTGAATCCGGGAGGCAGAGATTGCAGTCAGCTGAGATTGCACTACTATGCTCCAGCCTGGTAACAGAACGAGACTCTATCTCAAAAAAATAAAAATAAAAACATGACCTACTGTGTAGAAGAGACATGTCTTGGTCTGCCCCTCTCGTTTCCCTCCCTCCCTCCCTCCCTTTCCTTCTTCCTTCCTTCTTTTCCTTCTTCTTTTAGTAGCATCCATGGTTAGATCAGAAGCTGGCCCTTTTAGATTACTACTCATCTGTGGATTGACTGTAAAGTAAGTCATAAGAACCAGAGAAGTCCTCCCGTTACCAGAAGGATGCACAGAGACATCAAGAAGAATCTGAACAAACAGGCCTTCCTAAGTGCCCCACAGTTTATCTGCATGACTGTCCACTCTTCATCACACCTAAGCATAAAAATATGCAAAGTTTCCTGTTTCTTTGGAACTTTATTTCTGAAGTTTCACCTGTTATGTAAAACGTACATTAAATAAATATGTATGTGATGTGGTGTGGCTGTATCCCCACCCAGATGGCACCTTGAATTGTAATCATCCCCACATGTCTAGGGTGGGGCCAGGTAGAGATAATTAATTGATGGGGGTGGTTTTCCCCATACTGTTCTCCTGATAGTAAATAAGTCTCGTGAGACCCAATGGTTTTATAAATGGGAGTTCCCCTGCACAAGCTTTCTTACTCACTGCCATGTAAGAAGTCCCTTTGCTCTTTCTTATTTTTCTGCCATGATTGTGAGGCCTCCTCAGCCAGGTGGAACTGTGAGTCCATTAAACCTCTTTCCTTTATAAATTTCCCAGTCTCGGGGGTGTCTTTATTAGCAGCATGAGAATAGACTAATACAATATGCTTGTCTTTTGTTAATCTGTCTTTTGTTATAGGGGTCTCAGTCATGAACCATGCAAAAGAGGGTAGGAAATATTTTAACCCCTATGTCATTTTGAATTTATTTAAGATGCTATCAGTTGTTTAGAATTAGAGAGTGTAATATCTCATTAAAAGTTGTATTTTGTACTTTTTTTTCCTTGTTTTGATGCAGTCATGGCTTACTGCAGCCTCAACCTCCTGGGCTCAAGCAATCCTTCCTGCCTGGCTAATTTTTTTATTTTGAAACAGGATCTCACTATGTTGCCCAGGCTGGTCATGAACTCCTGGGCTCAAATGATTCCCCCTTCTCAGCCTCTCAAAGTACTAGGATCACAGGCATGAGCCACTGCACCTGGCCCCCTACTTTCTTATTGCTGGCAATACTTATAGTTTTGTCTTCTGTTTTTGTCTCTCTGAACACTTCAACCTGTAATATTCGTATTAGGTAGAATATGAGAAACTTACATATGTAGTACAATAGCATAAATGCTACAAGAATAGCATTTTTTTCTTTCTCCTCTGTAGGTATTTGCTATGATTTTATGTTTATGTGTTTGTCCTCTATGTTATACACTCTTCAGAATATCCCTATAATGAGAGGAAATTCAAGAAAAAAGCTTCTCTTTCCTAACTACCCCATCCCTTGTACTCATTAATTTTCTTTCAGAAAGCACCTGCTTCATTTTAAAGTCTTCTCTAAGTTGATCATGTTTGTCTTGTCAGGAGTAACAGTGGGTTAAGCTATAAAAATGACCTGTTAACACCTAGAGTGAGGCACAGCAAATAACTAGTCACCTTGCTTTCCTGCAATTCCAGGTCACCACTTACCCTCACCCCTTATTGTTCACCAATAGTCTGAGAAAATGGCCTTCATGCTTTGGGGCCACACCTTCTTTGTTCATCTCCTCTCGTTTATTTCCTCATTCCCTGACTCCTATTCCTTTATTTTAGTGTGAAAAATGTGAAGGGGGAAATAAATCTATCTTTTCTCTAATATAGATCAAGTGATTCTAACTTGTTAAAGAAAGGTAGATAAGTTACCTATTTCCAGCTCACTGTTTGTTTCTTGACCCTTTATATACAACTTGATGAAATTTTTCTCAGGATACCTAAGTTAAAATTAAGTTTGCTTTTACTTCCTTCCATGGCATTTTTATTTATTGCTTAAATGTCCATTGTTTGCTAATTTTACAAACTATAGAAGAGCTTCATGCTTGGTTTTAGATTTAGTATCTGGGAAATCCCAGCAAACAGGCTAATTAAATGTCACCAGTGCTATCACTGTAATTAATATTCTCAGACATCACTTACTGAACACTCTGTATGTGATAGGTACTGTGTACTATCTTACTTAACTCTTACAACAGTTCTAGGAAGCAAGTCAGACTATTCTCATCTCTAAGGTAAAGAGAAAGAGAAGAAATCATTTGTGTATAGTCTCATAGGTAGAATAAGGTAGAGGTGAATTGGAAACTCAGATATTTCTGACTCCAAAATAGGTATTTCTTAAATGCTGTGCTTAAACTGTTTCTTAATAGTTCTTAAATGTGGTGTATTTTTAAGGAAACAAAGAATAGTCTGAAATAATTCTGTACCATAACCTCGAATAAGCAGGTAAATGTATACACATTATCAAAAATGTGAATGGTACATGTCTGCTGAAGTTTCATTACTGACATGTAAGTATAGTCATCCTCTAGTATTTGTAGGAGATTAGTTCAAACTCCTACAAATACTGAAGGATGCCAAAATCTGCAGATGCTCAAGCCCCTTATATAACATGGTGTAGTATCATCATATAACCTAGGCACATCCTCTAGATTATTTATCATACCAAATACAGTGCCTCCACATCACTTATTCATGTGGATTCAAGTTGTACTCAGTGCACAGCAAATGCAAGTTTTGCTTGTTGGAACTTTCTAGAACTTTTTTTTCTGCATATTTTTGCATCACAGTTAGTTGGATTAGTGGATTAGGAGGGTTGACTTTATACTCTTATGTATATTTCAGGGTCCTCCATTATGTTTGTGTAGTGCTTTGCAGGAGTCTCTATAGCACTGTGATAAAGAGGATGTACATTGGGATAAACACATTTGGATTCAAATCTCAGTTTTGATATTTGCTTGATATTTAATCTATATTTCAGTTTTCTCTATTTAAAGTAAATAAAATAAACATATTTAGTAGATGTCTGTGGTTACTAAATGGCTTCTGAATGTAAAAGCAGTTCACAGAATGCCAGTCCCGGAGTAATACTCAAGTAGACATGAAAGACCACAGAGACCATTGTACTTCTGATGCTACTAGTCCTGGTGTTACAGTCATTGATTCTCAAAAGGATACTGTGAGGGCACATGTTGATATTCATTTTCCCAATTAACAAATGAATACTTAGTGGAGTTAAGGCACCAGCTCACAGCGTTACATATGGAGTAAAAAATTTCTGACTCTTGTATTTTTTGTGGTTTTTATATTATACCATGCAGCCTCCAACAGTTCAGTATTAGGATGCCAAATACATTTCAAGATTCAACTTGCAATTCAGTAGATGAAACGTAGTCAGTTTATTTTATACAGCACATTATTCTAAAGGATCACATTCTTAACAAAATGCAAATTCAAACCTTCAAATCCCTTTACTAATTCCTCTACTAACAGTTGTTAATTTTGATACTTTGGACCTAAGCACAAGGGATAGTTCTTTAGAAACATGATCAGGAGAAATGGGAGGCCAGTAAGGAGAGCGTTTAAATGTCAGCCCTGAAATGTTCTTAATACATGTAATTGTATTGCTTCTATTCTGTAAAAAGAAAAAATTCAAAAAAGGGGAACAAAAGGAAGCTAAGCTTCCGAAAGTGAGAGAGCCATTGGTTGTAAACAGAGTCAAGTTTTTAATGGACAGATCATATGTTAGTGAAAATATCTCAGTATACAAGGAGGCATACAGGTAAATATATACAGTGGTCAAACACTTTTTGAAATTTGAGAAGATACATTTCAAGTCAGTCTGTAACTGTTACTGGAACAGATGCAGAGCTGACTTGATCTAAAGAATTCCCTTATGGGTGCTGCAAGCTGTTATGTGAAGGAGTACATTTTTAAAGTGGTGCCACTTAAAGATACCTTCATGGATTAGTGGGATTATAGGTTTTCATCCAGTTGAGGAATATATTCCCATGTGCATATTCTCTTCTTAGTAGGCTTAGTATTTGACAGTAGAGCAAATCCAACTTGGTGGGGGCCTGCCTATCATAGCAGCCCCTCCCTTCCCCAGTGCAAGGAGGGCAGAGAAAGCTAAAGGAGTAAGACAATTCTTAAGCAGTTGAGGTACTGCTTTAGCAAGTTGGCATGCTCTGGGTCTGGCCAGTCCATAGAGCTCACTGTTTCCCTGGAGGCTCCTCTGCTGAGCCTTTTCTACTCTTTCAGCCAGCCACTTCTGATCCCTCTCATCCCCCATTCATTCCCACCCTCTTGCTTCTGTGGTCCCCTTGCTTTGGCAGACCACCTTCCTGAGCAAGATCTCTGCTAAGATGACCCCAGGCCATTGTTGTCATGGGCACCAGTTCTGGTCAGAGAATTCTATACATCAGATAATTTTATATTTTATTTTATTTATTTTTTGAGATGGAGTTTCTCTCGCCCAGGCTAGAGTGCAGTGGTCCGAACTCAGCTCACTGCAACCTCCACTCACCCACCCCCACCAGGTTCATGCAGTTCTCCTGCCTCAGCCTCCTGAATAGCTACGATCACTGGCACCCACCACCATGCCCAGCTGATTTTTGTATTTTTACTAGAGACAGGTTTTCACCATGTTGGCCAGACTAGTCTCAAACTCCTGACCTCAAGTGATCTAGCCAGTTTTATTTCTCGGCCTCCCAAAGTGCTGGGATTACAGGCATGAGCCACTGCACCCGGCCTAATTTTATATTTTAAATGACGAAGATAGGCCTGTACATTTCTGAGGATGGCAACTAAACATAGAAGGTATTTGAAGGTTAAAGTTTGTGTATAATGAGCAATTACTATAATGCCCAGTGTTTTGTTGTGTAGGTTAATTCATTTGGAATTCAGAATAACCTTTTTGAGATAAATTCATTTTTACAGATGAGAAAAAGGTGAGGTTAAGAGAATAAATTATTCAAGGACTTATAGCTCTTTACCTCAATCAAGATTTAAATCAAGCTTTGTAAGTCCACATATGTTGGGGTTTGGAACTAGTAAAATTATTGCTGCCTTACTCACTATGATACTATCTGTTTATACTCTGACATAAAACTTCCCTGGTTTTATTCTGATTTTGTTTAACAATAGTCTCATTGCCTGAGTTTTGTTCATTTTTCTATGTCTGATACTTAGCTTAACATAGAATACATAGTAAGTTCTCAATAAGTGGTGAATAAATGATAAATGAGTATGCAAAGAATATAGGCATTAAAATTAGGCAGAAATGTTAATGTCCTTTGCCCACTTTTTAATGGGGTTATTTTTTCTTTGGTAAATTTAATTTACTTATAGATGCTGGATGTTAGACCTTTGTCAGATGCAAATATTTTCTCCCATTTTGTAGGTTGTCAGTTTACTCTGTTGGTAGTTTCTTTGGCTGTGCAGAAGCTCTTTAGTTTAATTAGATTCCATTTGTCAATTTTTGATTTTGTTGCCATTGCTTTTGGCGTCTTCATCATTAAATCTTTGCCCGTGCCTATGTCCTGAATGATATTGCCTGGATTGTCTGTCCAGAGACACTTCTCAAAAGAAGGCATACATGCAACCAATAAGCATGTATGTCTCAAAACCACAGTGAGGTACTATCTCACACCAGTCAGAATAGCTATTATTAAAAAGCTAAAAAATAACAGATGCTGGTGAGGTTGTGGAGAAAAAGGAACACTTATACAGTTGGTGGGAGTGTAAATTAGTTCAATCATATGGAAGACAGTGTGGTGATTTTTCAAAGACCTAACTATCATTTAATCCAGCAATCCCATTACTGGGTATATATTCAAATATAAATCAGTCTGTTATAAAGACATAGGCACATGTATGTTCATTGCAGCACTATTGACAATAACAAAGACATGGAATTAACCAAAATGTCCATCAATGTTAGATTAAATAAACAAAATATGGTACATATATACCATGCAATACTAGGCAGCCATAAAAAACAGCACAAGCATGTCCTTTGCAGGGACATGAAAGGAGCTGGAGGCCATTATCCTTAGCAAACCAACACAGGAACAGAAAACCCAATACTGCATGTTCTCACTTATAAGTGGGAGCTAAATGATGAGAACGCACAGACACATAGAAGGGAACAACACACACTGGGGTCTATCATAGGGTGCAGGGTGGGAGGAGAGAGGATCAGGAAAAATGGATACTAGGGTTAATGGCTGGGTGATGAAATAATCTGTGCAACAAACCCCCATCACACACATTTACCTAAGTAACAAACCTGCACATCCTGCACATGTACCCCTGAATTTAAAATAAAAGTTAAAACATACAACAACAAAAAAGGAAATTAGGCAGAACTGGATTCAAATTCAGTCTCTTTGATAGGATCCCATGCTTTTTTTGTTTTTTTTGTAAATTGGGAAAAAAAAATACCTACCTTATAGGTTTGAGGAGCCAATGAAATCATGTCTATAAAGTATCTATTAGCATCTTATAGAAAATAGACACTTGATATATGTTACTTTCTTTTCTTTCTCTTCTCCCCCTCATATAAATGCCTTATGGTCTTTTGAATTACTTTTGTTTCACTGTTACTTTGCAAGATCTGTGCAAAATTATCCTTTCCCATTTAATTTAGCACAGTACCTCATATGACGTCAAATATATCCATATTTTTTATTAAATATTTTTTGACATTGAAGATTGCATAGTAAGGTGTTACAGATTTTCAAAATGTTCTTCAAATTCTGCAAATTAGATCAGTTTTGTTTTCTCTTTCTTCAAATAACCAGGTGTTTATTCACCTTCGAAATAGCTAGAGTGTACTGGTTTTAGTCTGTAAGTAATAACTTTTCCAATAATTTTATGTTTTCATATCTGTAAAGTCAGTCTTCTGTATGTAATTAATATTCAGTGCTTACTAATATTTGCTTGTAATATTGCATTTAAGTTTTTGTAATGGCATTGCTTAATAGTAAAAAAAATCTGTTTTTCAGTAAGTTTTATTAAAATATTTTGTAAACATTTTATTTAAAACATGACATAATATCTGGAATAACCCGAAAGAAAATGTCGTTTTTCTCTACTAAACATAAAAATCACAGATTTCAGAATGTGAAATTTTCTCTTTCAAAGTTTTAGTGACTCACTTTAGAAATTGAATTAAATAATAGGAATATTCTGTGGTGTTAAATTTTTATTTAGAGATTCGGTATTATGGGATTACTTACATGTAACGTTAGATACTTCAAGAAATAAACTTTTGGCATTCATCTTGCTTAATAGTTATATATTTTTTTAATTTGAAAATAAAATGAGACCAGATGGACTGAAGAGAGCCGCCAGCACCTTTCTGCGTGGTGGAATTGCTATTGATTTATGACAAATGCCAGTAAGAGCAGGCAGGGACTGGGTTGTTGCTGTCAGATGAGAACTGAAAGCAGACAGGTTTTGTTATCAATCACTGGTTGTCGGTGTAAGACAGCAGCGGCTGTTATAATTGATTTGATGGCTCCGAATGACTTGAGCTTTAGTGGCCAAAGCGGATTGTAGCAACTCAGCCATGCATGACATTGACATGAAGAGGAAGTGACATGACTCCTCAGAGGCAAAGTTAGATGATTTAAAGGGGCAAATCTACTCATCAATTCAATAATTCATAAACTTTAACTTTTGATATGAGATGATATTGATGAGAAAAAGGAAAAAATGAGGTTTTATTTTTTATAGTTAGGCTTTAGGTGCTTTTTGTTGGATTAGGCCAACTTTTCATATCTTCTTTTTTCTCCCTTAATACTCTGTTATCCATGAATGATACTTATATGTTTTAATGCAGAATCTCACATATAATACAACATTTCCAGTTCTAAGCCATTTGATGGGAACGTGAGTTTAAAAGGAGAGCCAAAAAAGGAAGATCATAAGAACCAGATATCTACCTTTTATATATGACCTAACTCCTCAAGTTGAAAAATATAAATAAATAGACTTTCATTAAGTCAAGTAACTTTAGGAACTAAACACAACAAAAGATTAGAATTCCTGATGATATCATGCCTAATTATAATCTTAAATCAACCAGATTTCTGAAGGCATATATGTATTAGCCAGTTGGGCATGCATACTGGGAATGCATAGGGTGTATATATGTGATGACAAGTTGGTTTCCATATTAATCATGCCGTAGATTCTGGCCTGGGCCAAATAAGAAACTGTCTCTTCTCAACAATTCATTGGTTGGTATTTGCTTCTTTGAGCACTGGGTTGGAAAATGCTCAGCTGGAAAGAATATGGTGCTCATTTAGTGATGTCTGTGGTGATGGTTGCTCAAGAGGGAAGTGTCGTATTACATACCACATGTCTGTCCTCCCTGAACAGTACTTGAACTGTTGAGGTTGATAGTGAAAAGAGATTGGAGATGACTATTCGCGTGAGATTTTTGTTTCCTACCTAAACATATCAGAAACCTAAAGGGCGATGACATTGGTGGTACAGAAGACTTTAATACAATTAAGCCTTCGTATCTTAGATATCATTCTTCAAACTTTACTTGTAGAGAATTCTTCCAAGTTATATATTTTTCTTTCATAAGGACTCTTTTCAGAAATCTGAACTTAGGTAGTTTTATTTTAAACTTCAGGATAAGACAACAGGATACAAGTTATACACTAGTTTTTCTTTCTTCTTTTTTATTTATTTATTTATTTTTTTGAGACGGAGTCCACTCTGTCACCCGGGCTGGAGTGCAGTGGCGTGATCTCAGCTCACTACAACTTCTGCCTCCTGGTTTCAAGTGATTCTCCTGCCTCAGCCTCCCAAGTAGCTGGAACTACAGGCGCACGCCACCACGCCCAGCTAATTTTTGTATTTTGAGTAGAGATGAGGTTTCACCATGTTGGCCAGGCTGGTCTTGAACCGCTGACCTCAAGTAATCCACCCGCCTTGGCCTCCCAAAGTGCTGGGATTACAGGCATGAGCCACTGTTCTTGGCCCACACTAGTTTTTTAATAGCACCTTTTACTTTCTTCTCAGTCTTTATACTCAGATGATGGGTGTTTTAGATTGAAAGATTTTATGGAAATTAAGTTCTGGCTTTGTTGTTTGTTTTGAGTAAAGAAATGATTAGATAATCTATTCCAAGTTTTACTCAATAGTGAACATTTTCATATTCATTAATGTGCTTATCTATTAAACACTTTTTAACAGTCTCCTTTGGATAAAATTCCCTATAATTCAGTAGTAGTTCTTAGTGAGCTATGTTGTAGGAAGAAAAGTTATCATCTAAATGAGTACCTTAGAAATTAAAGCATGTAGATAATGAAGGAACCTAAAGATCATCTATCCTAGTGACTTTCAAACTTTTTTAACTGCAACTCCCAGTTAGAAAAGCATAGTATACCAAGACCCACTACATACGCATATAACCAGACACCCCTACCAAAAACTGAAAACAAAAAATTCCCGACTTTTACGTGTATTACATGTGATGTACTCTATTTTCTTTTCTAATCCATTCTTTTCTAATTGTTCTACTAAAAAATAGAATAAATACCAGTTTTGGTGGATAGAGACCTGGAGTTTAAAAAATAATGTTCTAATTGTCTGATTTTACTGATTAAGTAAACCTCAAACTGAGAAGTACCTTTTGTTAGATATGTAGATGTATATGAGGAAGTACCAGGCCAGCACAGTGACTCACACCCATAATCCCAGCACTTTGGGAGGCTGAAGTGTGCAGATTGCTTGAGCCCAGGAGTTTGAGACCAGCTTAGGCAATGTGGTAAAACCCTGTCTCTACTAAAAACACAAAAAACTCGCAGGGTGTGGTAGAGTGTGCCTTTAGTCCCAGCTACATGGGAGGCTGAGGTGGGAAGATCACCCTAGCCCAGGAAGTCAAGGCTGTAGTAAGCTGTGATTGCCACTCAAAAAAAAAACAAACAAAAATTAAGCTCTGGGTCCTCAAGGAATTTATAAACTGAAATATAAATAGGACAAAACAATTAAGTATATTTAATGCTCTTTTTTGACATCTTCCCAAAAAATGTCCTCTTGTGAAAAAAGTTTATTGTTTTCCATTCCTTCAAAATTTAGCTCAAATTATATTTAGCTAAATTCATAGAGGTTCATTGTACAGCTCCCAGGAGCCCGTGGTTTAGATGTTGGGTTGCTCTAGCTGTTCCTGCCCTTGTAGACTTTACAGGGTCCACCTTCTTCTGAAACAGCAAGTAAATAAACAAAGTAGCTGCTTAAGTATATTTAATTGTGCTGTCCTATTTATAATTCAGTCTGTAAATTATATCTGTTATTTACAATTCTATTTAAGTTGGTATTAAGGGGGTTGGTTGTAACACTAGTGAAAAGAATAGATCAACTTGAAAAAAGACTTGAAGTCCTAAATATAATTTGAACTAAATTTTGAAGGAATGGAAAACAATAAACTTTTTTTTTTACAAGAGGACCTTTTCGGGGAAGATGTTAAAAAATAACATTTTCTACAGATAGGAAAACATGACAAATCAAATCTTATGGAACAATGATGGTCACAGAGATTAACTCGCTTTGGCTATATTAAGGATATTATGCTGTTATTGTTCTAATCTAATCCCTAAACTAATATCCCACAAGGATTCAGCATAGTTTAGCACAGTGGATCAATTCTCATAATAATAGGCTTTAAAGTATTTTCAGTGACATAAGACACCAGGATTGTGACAGATGATCAGTAAAGACATCTAGATGTTAAAAATCTTCACATTCAAGCAAAACCAGCAGAAAGTAAGCAAGAAATATTTCTAACTTTAGGTACAAACAGTTTGCAGCTGTGAAAAGCTAAGCAACCTTTCTTTTTGGTTCTTCTTACCATTGTCCTTTTTCATTTTTTAATAACTATATTGGACTGTAGATAACAAGCAGACTCATGATCTTTGAATATCGCAATTATGTCTCTTAACGTTGATTTACTCACTCATTCTGTTTTTAGGCTTTTTAACTGTGGTGATCACTGTAATTACAGAGCTACCTTTACGGTGTGAAGGTACAATTTACGGGTCAAAACGTTACAGAGAAGTAGATATGGTGTCCCTCTAATTAGATTGCTTAATATTTATCAGAATGGCATTCTTTTTTGTTGTACTATTGCTTGTCTCTGAGTCCCAAATATTCTTTCTTAATATAATCATATAATTGGATTTTCTGTGAACTTTATAGAACATTAATCAGAATTAAACATTTAAGCTTGAAGTTTTATTTGCTGTTGGGCATAGAATCTACAGTTTTTTCCCCCAATGTCTTGTAGTTTAATGCTGAGAGATTCATTCCATAGAGGTTTATTGTACAGCTCCCAGGAGCACCTGTTTTAAATGCTGAGTTGCTCTAGCTGTTTCTGCCCCTGCAGACTTTACAGGGTCCACCTTCTTCTGCAACAGCAAGTGAATAAATAAAGGAAGGAGCAGCTTATTATGCTGTCATTGAAACAAATGAGAAGATATGATAAGCAGCAGAAGCAAGAAATCTTTCTAACTTTAGGTACAAACGTTTTTCAGCTGTGAAAAGCTAAGCAAACTTACTCTTTGGTTCTTCTTACCATTTTCCTTTTTCATTTTTTAATAACTATACTGGACTGTAGATAACAAGCAGACTTACAATCTTTGAATATGGCAATTATGTCTCTTAACATTGATTTACTCACATGAGTGATTATTCACTCATTCAAATTTGCTTAGTCACACCCAGGCTACAGTGAAGGGAGGTCCCAGAAGTTTGCAGGTAAGAAACAGCACAGGAGTGAATGCAAGGAGGCAGGAAAGATCTGAGCTTTTTAGAAGAACCAGTAGAAGAGTGACATTGACAAGAAGGGAATAATGGGGAATGGCAAGCAGTTAGAGAAATTAGCGAAGTAAGCTGGGACCAGACAGGTAAGGTAAGGATTTGGGATTTTATGCTTACAGTAATCATACTATCTCATTTTCATTGGGCACTGATAGGTGCTGGGAACTGTGCTAAATATTTCACATGCACACTCATGTGATCATCTCAACATCCTATGAAGTAGATGGTAATACTATCTCTGCTTTATAAATAAAGAATGGAAGATTCAAAGAAGGGAAGTAACTTACCAATGTAACAAAAGCAGAGTGTTTTGAGTGTGAGGCAGAATGGCCTCAAATCTCAGAAGTCAGATTCCAGAGCTCACAGTCTCCACTACTACTGTACCTTTTATACCAATTTCATTTTACCTTTAACTAAGTCTATATTTACTTTCCCGTTTTTTTTTTTAAGTTATTTTCTTGAATAGCTAAATGTACAGGCAACAAAATAATAGCAGACTTACTTTTTTGTGATGCATTTCCACCCTACAATCTCTCCTTTTATAATAAAAATAACTTAAAAGCTATGGACTTTTCTTAGTTTACTGTATTTCTTTTTGTTTTGTTTACCCTTGTGTAGTGAAATGCTACATTTTCCCTTTATAATTTTTTCAAGCACTTCCAGATTTATGAAACATTAAAGTGTAAAATTATTCTACCGGTAGAGTAGAAATAAAAGCTAAAAAATATTGTCAGAAACCAAGCACATAATGGAAATGGATGTGCTAAGCAGAGACCTGAGGGGAATTAAAGAGTATGTCCTATCTGAGGAGGTCAGCTGCTGCCCAGTTCAGCCACGTGATAGCTAAGATTAGTTTTGCTATTTCAATAATCAGAAATCTACATTTTTTAAATGTGAAACATCATATTTAAAATTTGGAGCTGTCTGTTTTTTAAATATGCCCTACTTTGGAAGGCCAAGGAGGGTAGATTGCTTGAGTCCAGGAGTTTGATACCAGCCTGGGCAACATAGTGAGGCCTCATCTCTACAAATAATAAACGAATTAGCCAGGTGTGGTGCCACATGCCTGTAGTTCTAGCTACTTAGAAGGCTGAAATGTGAAGATTGCTTGAGCTCAGGAAGTCAAGGTTGCAGTGAGCCAAGATTTCACCACCGCACTCCAGCCTGGTCAACAGAACAGGCTGTCTCAAAACAGGCTGTCTCAACCCTGTCTCAAAAAAAAAAAATTATTAAAGTATTCACCAAAGTCACAAAAATAGTAGAAGATTCCGTGGACCCAGTCTTCCCCTAATAGTGATATCTAGTACATAACCAGGAAATTGGCAAATTGACATTGGGACATTCTGCAGGCCTTATTCAGACTTTACAAGTTTTACATGCATTTATTGTATATGCGTTGTGTGTTTGTATATAGGTCTGTACAATTTATTGCATGTATAAATAACATCACAATCAAGATACAGATTTCAGTAACCAAAGATCTCATGCTACCTCGTTGTAGTAAATTGTTTTTCTGTTCTCCTTTCTATCCCATGCCCCAACCCACCCCCTCCTTGCCCCCACACACAACTGCCAAGAGCAATTGTAGTACAAATTATTGAATGATATTTTTCTAATCTACTTAATTATTGTTTGCTTCTGCATTAGAGATCTTTCTCATCATTCTTTAACTCTTATCTCTATGCCTGCTCACAGTTACTAAACCAAAAAGAGAAAGAATATGATTTCAGACCAGCCAAGGGGAAATGTTGTAAGTAACTGCCTGACCAATATGTACTAGAATCTTGCTTCTGCCAAGTTGAGTGTTGGCCCTGTGGTTTTTTGAGCCAGTGCACTGACTATAGTCAAGCTTTTATATTACGTTGGTGGACATATCATACCTTGTCAGGAATTCTGATGTGTCTCTTCTTTGCCACCTGAACATCTTGGTCACAGCCATTCCAGTGTACTTCACCAGGCACATCCTTGTACCTTCTGAGCATCTCATTGTAATTAGTGAAGTTATTCAGAGATTTCAGCTCCCAGTAGCTAGGAGGGTTCGTGATACACAGTCAGCTGTCCTCTCAAGAGACTGATTCATTCATCCTTCCACAGCCCTTCTTTGGGGCTTCCTACTTCTTCTTATAATATATCCTACCTTCCATAAATAGAGAAAAATTCATCTATGTAAGTACATTGGTTTTTTAAATATCCATTAAATATCCATACTTTCCTGAGTATTGGTAAAAGTTAAATATATCCTATTATAGTCACCTGTTTTTATATTGCTTCATATTCTACAAATTAATTTCCCTTTAGTACATGCCACAATTAACTAGTGTTAATAGATAATTCAACTTGTTTCAATTAACCATGATTATATTCATTTGATAACTTTATTTTTAATTGGTAATACATTATTATAGCTAAAAATGGAAAATTTACAAAGTTTCACTCCTACCCATGTCCTTTATACACACAATTTCTTTCTACATGTCAATTAATGTTACCACTGTCTCTTCTATTTTTTCTTTTTTATGTACCGTAAATATCTTTATATCTTAAATCTCTCTTCCCATTTTTATTGGGTTATTCATTCTTTTTCTTATTTCCAGGAATCATTTATGTATTAATACAGTCAGTCAATATTATTGTCATTTACAATGAAATATATCTTTAGACCTTTTCTTGTGAACTGATAAGCTAATTATTAAATTTGTATGGAAAAACAAACAAGCAAAAATTAGAGAAAGTAAGAATTAAAAATAAAAAGAGTAACCAGTGGGGATGTTTAGCTTACCAGATACTAAAACATGAAGTAACAAACAAGAAACTAGGAGAATATATTTCAACTCCTGTAGGACTTTCTCCTTTATTTTCTTTGTGATGCCCTGTCAGACTGGCCTCGTAAGGACTTTAAGTTTACGTGTACTTGTAAGACTACCCTAGGCATTTTTAAATTTTTCTTTAAATGTTGACAGCAAGAGTCCCAGGACCATTTTGACTATTTTTTTTTTTAACCCTGCTACAGGATTTGGAATCAGTTACTCTCCACACTCACTTTCTTTAATGGAAGAGAGTGTCTGAGATCAAAATACGGGTATTAGGGCTGCATGTCAAATTGTGTATAATGGTAGACCCGCTGTCAGAAGCTACAGCCAGGCGTTTTTAGTAACAGACCAGACAAGAAATTCCCTTTTCAAGTTCACAAGTTCATGTTTATTTTCTCTACATCACGTCTTCCTAACCATAGAAATAGGAGCCAATGCTTATATACCTCCTACTCTAGTTGGGCAGTGTTTTGCCCCTAAATGAACTAACTTACTTCATCCTAAAAATCCCATAAGGCACAGGGCTCACATATATATATATATATATATATATATATATATATATATAATATTTATACATCATATAATATATATTATTATATATAATAAATATTATATATCTATAAGCCCTATGCCTTATGGGACGGACACACACACACACACACACACACACACACACAGGCGAGAAACACATAGGCGAGAAACTTTAGACACAGAGAGGTAAAGAAGGATAGATGTCGATAATGACTCCTGTGGAAAAGTTTCCAAATTCCCAGTTTCATTTCAGGCAGACATTTGGGAAGAAGATAGATTGTGGATCAGCCCAGAGAAGTTCTAACAGTCTTCTTCTCTGAATGACAAACATTTGTTTTATTTTGTACTATGTGACTTCAGGGATATTGGACCTAATTATCATCCCAGTTTCCCAAACAACCACCTGTACCACTAAGCAGCTATAGCCTGGATTTGACCACCAGCTGTTGTCAGGGGAGAGTAAACACCTACTTTGTTACTGTAGGTCACAGTAACCTTGCAAGAAATCCTCAGAGGGTTGCTTTGTTTTTGAAGTGGTTTCTTCAGATAGAACTATTTCACTCCCCCATTGAAAGATATGTTAAGGAACAAAACATTAATGTAAAAAGAGACCCATTTCTATTTCTTTGAAGTTTTTTAATCTCTTTATAGAAAAGATAATTTATATGAAAAGGCTTTATAAATGAGTATATTTTATTATTATTCTTTATTTCTAACATCTAATTTCTGGTACATTCACTAGGACCTCTTAATCAACAATCTTAAACACTTTTATTTTTAATGCATTTGTATATACATCTTTGATCCTAAGGCTAATGTTTTATTTTATTGTATTTTAACACTCAATTACTCATTTTTCTTAAATATCTAACGACAATTAAACCATCAGTTGAAAACTAAAATGTTGAGACGGGAATGGTCCCACAGATCACTTCTCTTTTGAGTGAAGGGTCACTACATCAGCCATCTGAGTCCTTCTTGGCCAGGCATTGAGGAGTGAGACTCTCAGGCTCCATCCATGACTAAGTGCAAATGGAAGAAATATGTAAAGGTTTGGGGTATTCTGGAGTTGGTTAATGGGACCAAGATGCTCAATTATTCCACAAAAATAAGGTCCTGAGATAGATATCAGGAGGTACACATCATATGGAGCATAAGAGGGGAAAGTCAGATAAGAGCAGGCAAATAGACCTAGCCATTGCCTGGGACTGATGACTGCCCTTTCCCAAAGTATTATATGCAAATTTACTGGTTCTGTCTGTGAATAACACATTTACACAAATTCAGCATTATTTGATTCAGTGATCATGGTTTTATTGCATGTGCATTCCAGAGAATACATCAGTTACATATAAAAGATTACATATGTAGGAGCAGACACACAAAACACCCATGGACACACAGAGACATATAGACATATATTAATTATATACAAATAGAAATAATTGGTCTTGTACAAAATACTTTTTATAAATTTGGTTATATGAAATAATATATGCAAATCTATATATTTAGTTCTAGAATAATGTACTTGTAAGGTGAAATTCTAATTCATAGAATAGAATAAGCTTTATATTCTATTAAATATGGCAGCTATGTTTTCGAGAGAAATATTTCCCCACCAAGTTAATAATCAGGTTTGAATTTTAATCAGTAATTATAAATTGTTAGCAGGGGAAAGGTATTGGTCATCAAAACATATGATGCTATTTTTCCCCCTCTCTCTTTTACCTTTGTAATAAGGCTTTTTTCTTAAGTTGCTTTCTGCTGTTTAAAATGGTAGCATTTGTGTTTTAGCAATAATTGTAGAGGTTTGAGTTATTATAAACTTTGAATATCAATTCCTCCCCTTCTGTGACAGTTCTACCACTAGGGAAGTCAGGCTTGCAAGGTCTAATTACTGCAGCATTTTGATATCCCTAGCTACAATATTGGCAGGAATGTAAGCTATGGTAGAATTCATTGGTGACACTGTTGTAACTAAAAAGCACAGAATCTGTTTTCAAGCCTGCTCAGGATGGAATCAAGTATTGGATGATGTCAAATAGTCTTGCTGCAAGTTCAGGAATGCCTTGGATGAATCTAATGTGAAATGCTAATTATTTGCAATAGAATGTAAATAAGGTGGCACTAAGTCTTATTTGCAGTGACTAATGAAAGCTGTTGTACTGTAATCATTGAGATACAGAGCAACAGGACAATTCATTAGGAAAACGATAGCTGACAAGCAGTTAATGCATGCCAGTCTGGACCTTTCCTCTTGCTTCTGTTTACTTCTTTTATTTCTTCTTGATAATAAGAAGTCCCATATGGAAACGTATAACAAGGATAAGAAGAAACTAGCAGCTAAATTTTGCCAAGCTATGCTGAATATCTACAGACTGTAAGTCTTCCTTAGCTTTTCTTTGCCTATGAAAAACAACTGCCATATTAGGCTGATTGAAAATATAGTCATTTTCTAGTCAGCAAATTGCTAGTCTGAAAATTTTTCATGTTATCTCTCCAGACTTGAGCAAAACTTAGCTATGCTGCAAATTATTTTATTTCCCAGACATATATTACATTTCAAAGTTTAGCCACATTTTCACTCCTCAGATTTCAGCAGTAGAACACTTTCAGCAACTAAAAACGGTAAATTGCTTGATACAGCTCACTTCTATGTGTCATAGAATATAGGCCTTGGTAAATAAAAGTTGAAACTCTAAAATAGCTTTTCTGTTCTGGGGCATATATTCATCACTGCAACAATAGTGCAAGATGCTATACTGTTTTCAACTTGTATAGCCAAATTTTGTAGAAGAATTAAAGTAAACAAATTATTTTCTATTTCCCAAAGATGTAAAAATTAGGCAGGTAATTTCTATTATGTATAATTTTCAGAACTATTTCTTTCAGTATCTGTGACTACCATAAAGGAAAGCCAGCTCATTTGGACTCAATCAGCAATTTATGGTGCATACCTCTTTTGAAAGAATTTAAGATAGCTTATCATTTTAAGGATGAAAAAGTGAAAAGTTAATATTATGATTTATTTTTGAGCTTCCTAACAGCCAGGGGAAAAAGAGAAAATAGAGCTGGTTATAGAGTGCCAAAACTTGGGCTGCATCCTCTAGGCAAATGCATATTTGAATTTAGGCTCAAGGAAATAAAACCCAAGAAATATCGAGAGTAAGGCCAACCAAGAGTTTCATGTACCAATTATTCCCCATTATGTATAAGGCCATAGATTACCCATACTGAGCTCATTCTTTCTATGTAAAAATGGGTGTCTTAAATCCTTTAGACCATCTCAGGCTCCCAAGCTGATGTAGAGTAAGATCACTCTGAAGTGATAGTTCACACAAGAGTTTTTCTACAACTAGATGAAACATAAGAATGTCAGTTACATTTGAATTTCAGATAAACAATGAATACTTTTTAATACAAATATGTTGTAAATATTGCATAGGATATACATATAATAAAAAGTTGTTAGTTGTTTATCTAAAATTCATATTTCACTAAGTGTACTCTTTTTTAATATTGTTTTATTTTGTTAAATCTGGCAACCCTACCCACAACTTACTTACTGGTAAACCCCTCACACAAGACTATCCCTTTATTATAAAAACTGAGGATCTATAGTGACAGCCAATCATATTCTTTTTTTTTAACTTTTAACACATGGATAGTCAGATAGACTATCATTTTCTATCAAAGTGACACTTAAAGAATCTTTAGACAGTACATAATAAAACAAAGAAACTTTTACCAAGAGACTTGAATACTTCGAGTGAGCTAAAGATTGGTAGGGAAAAACCACACACACACACACACACCACACACACACACAAACTCTCTCTCTCTCTCCATATATATATATATATATATATATATATTTTTTTTTTTTTTTTTTTTTTTTTGAGACAGTGTTTCGCTGTTGTTACCCAGGCTAGAGTGCAGTGGCATGATCTCGGGTCACCACAACCTCCGCCTCCTGGTTTCAGGCAATTCTCCTGCCTCAGCCTCCTGAGTGGCTGGGATTACAGGCACATGCTACCATGCCCAGCTAATTTTTTGTATTTTTAGTAGAGATGGGGTTACACCATGTTGACCAGGATGGTCTTGATCTCTTGACCTCATGATCCACCCGCCTTGGCCTCCCAAAGTGCTGGGATTACAGGCGTCAGCCACCACAACCGGCCTCTCTCAATATATTTAAATAAGGTTTCCACTTTAATTAGCCAAGGGTATAACATCTTAAGGAAAGTTGGAAGGCTGCACAGCAGGAGCAGATGCAGCATATTTCAGAATCCATTGCCTCTAGAAATTAATGGGTACCTGCAGCTACCAGGACATTGTTGCTAGAATATAGGGTCTCGCTCACTGAGTCTAAGAGCTTAGTTCTTACTGTACTACTGTCCTTTTATACTTGGGGTTTACATTCTAGAAGTACACTAACAATCTAAACATCTTGGCTCAAGCAAATATTTTAAACATTAGCTCTCCTGGTCCTGGAATATATTTCAGTGTCACCAGGAACACATCTTCATTCAGAGTGTAGGGAAGAGTTCACACCCATTAGTCCCTGAACATTATTCTGGAGAGTTTTGGTTTTTGTCTTCCTATAGACTTTTAGAGCCTGCATTGGTTTTCCTCATCACTACAAAACAGGAAATCCATTTCTTGGAAGGGATGTGTATGTGCTGGCATATTGTATAGGTCAGGATTCTGGCTCAGAGACCAGAATCCAGTTTAAGCAGTGAAGTATTTAATCATGACATTGTAAGTGGATTCCAGGTCGACAGGAGGACTGAAGAAACAATTTAGGTAGAGCTTTGATGAGCTACATCTAAAGCCATAACACAGCCTACCAAGGCATTTGCTCCCTGCTCTATGATACAGAAACTTCCTGCTTAATTGGGAAGCTGCTGGCTCCAGAACCTCACTGCCACTCCCTAACAGGAATTCCCCATGATCAGGAAGCCACCACTGTTAACTGCCAGATACAGAACCTTGCAGTGCCTGTTAAAATCCACACCAGCATAACAGAGAGCTGTCTTTCTGCCTTTTAGTGCTACAAAGCTAGTGACTAGATCCAAGGAATGCTGCTGGTGCTATGAGAGAAAACCAAATGCTTCCACAGTCACACTTGCAAGCAAAACCAGCAAAAACATGGCCTCTACCTTACTTCCAACATCCTAACCTTGAGCAATGTGAAGACTGGCCAAACCAAATCACATTGAAACTGCCCAGGGACTCTGATGTGGTTTTTAGCTTTCATTCACTGCAGTACAGGAAGACACTCTAGTCAATGGTTAAAAATGGATGTTGAATGTCAGTCTACCATAACCAGGACACATTACCTGTTCACAAGTAACAATCACATTTTATTAATTCCTTTGAACCCTACAAAAGGGAAAAATCAATAAAGGCCATGTCATAAGTCTCTCAGACTCTTTTTGAAAAATGTTTCCTAAGGACCTCTGTAGGTTAAATCATTATTATTTCCTTCTGTAAGGATGTATACCGATTCTTGAAGAATGGCAAGCTTTTTCTGTGGCTTTGAATTACTAAGGGCTTTGAATGCAGAACCTTTGACAGGGATAATTAGATGTTTTATGGACAATGTTTTGACAGCAGCTTTATATAAAGTGTAAAAGCTGTTTCATATGGTTATATCTTTATTCAAAAGCTTTTATCTTGCTTTTGCTGGCAGGTAAAGCCTAGAGCTTCTGAAAGAGCACAAGCGGCCAGTACCATTCTGACCATTACTTTGGTGGTGCCTGGAAGCTGCTTTCAGAACTCCCGATATCGACCTTGATTAGTTTTGCTCTTATTCCTCTGGACACAAGCAACCCAATGGGACTGGAAGTCCCATTGGGCCTTTTTTTTTTTTTTTGAATAGCAAGCGGATTCTATTTATAAAACAATGCAAATACCATTTGGAATTAGAAAGCATTTCCTATTTTTATTCATAACATTATTAATCAAAATTGTAAAAATAGATTTACAGAGCCACTGGTAACAAAACAGGAAATGAAACATCCCAGAGACATTCTGAAAAGTTCCAAAGAAACACACACTAGCCTAAAAACCTACAGTTAAACCATGGTTGCACAGCAGGTTATATTTATTCCTGCATTTTCTCAATAAGTTCTTCCTTATATTTGCCTTTCTCTTTTCCAACTTGTCGAGACTTGGCTTTGCAATCAAGAATTTTTTTCCTGTTCTTATCCAGTTTTAGTCTGGTGATAACCACCTTGCTCGGGTGAATACCCACATTCACCTACTGTCATCCCTTTTTCACCTACTGTTACGGCTGGATTGGTGCCAAATGAGACAGACCTCAAATCTACCCACATTTTGTTCTGTGTATGGTACAACCTCTTGCCCACTGTTGTTACTATTTTGTCAGATGAAAATAAAATGAAAAGGATCCTAAGTCATTGGTGAAAGGCAAATAGAGTAGAATTAGTAACAATCCAAATATTTATAGGTCTGTTACACTCGTTTCTTTTCCTTGGGATTTTTATGCTTTAGAACATTAGAGAAACCCACACCATAATTCACCTAATTCTTATGCAGATGAAGAGACATTGACAAATAACTTTAAAAGAAACATGAGTTAACAGCTTGAGTACTGAAATATGGTTCTTCCTCTTATATTACTTGAAGAACCATGGTTGTATAAAAATCACATTGCAATAAATGCAATAAAATCATCTTTATTTATCAAAATAACATTTATTACCAAGACATGAAAAATGAAACTGACAAATTAAGTTACATATTCCTATCAATCTTTTGGAAAGTTTTATGCATTTGCTCAGTAAAAAGCCCTTACTCGTCAATTCCATTTGAGCTGTTCTAATCAAATTTTCATATAAGCTGGTTATAATTGTTAACAATCCCTTTTGGGAAGATGAGTGATTTTGTTTAATAGAACTACCCCAAAAATATGTGCTATATATGTAAACTATAAATCAAAATTTTTGATTTGTGAAACTTTTCAGTATGAAAATTTAGCCAAATGTGCATTTAGTCAGTTGTATTCTTTTGGGTTGTTTTAATAGAATACAGATATTAGAAAAATAAAAAACATGGATATTAGGCTAAATTCCTACAGCACTCCTTTAATGACAGCTCACCACCCCACCCTACACAAATACTTTTTAACTTTTACTTGGGGATTATTACATATGCTAGTCAGCAAATACTTGCAGAGGAAATGAGTTATTGGGGCAGATAAATAAATGGGCTTATAATGTTTGCTTACTAGCTTAAATAACAACCAATAACTGTGTTCTGCTAAGCTTCTTCTAAAAAATTCTAATCTTTTTTTTTTTCTGTGTTTGCCTAAAATCTCCCTCATACATTCAGTTTTATAGATAACTGTCAGGCACATACAGAGGACGTCTCTTTGCAATGGGGATGTATTTTATGGCATTTTATTTGTTCAACCATCATTTGCAAGCATCAGCCACACGCAGAATACCAACTGGATGTTCTAGTTGCAAGGGTGAACACAATGTTTCCCGTCCTGATAGAATTCTCAGTTTGCAGAAGAAATGGTTATGACTTACATCACATTGCCCATGTTTATTGAAATAAGTATTTTATTTTCAATTTTTTTATGAACTTTTTCACAGAATAAACCTAAATATTTTCCTTTAATAACAAGTCTAATATTTTGAACATAGTATTTTTACAGTTTTTAGAATTTAGTTTTGAACTAGGTAATAAATATACATGGTTCAAAATTAAAATTTTCAGAAGAAACTGTAGTCATATACAACATAATGACATTTAAGTCAATAACAGACTGAATATAAAGTAGTGGCCCAATAAGATTAGAATGGAGCTGCCCTATACAGGTGTACCATTTTTATCTTTATATTGTATTTTTACTATACCTTTTTTTTTTTTTTTTGAGGCAGAGTTTCACTTTTGTTACCCAGGCTGGAGTGCAATGGCACGATCTTGGGTCACCGCAAACTCTACCTCCTGGGTTCAAGCAATTCTGCCTCAGCCTCCCAAGTAGCAAGGATTACAGGCATGCACCACCACACCCAGCTAATTTTTGTATTTTTAGTAGAGACAGGCAGGGTTTCACAATGTTGGTCATGCTGGTCTGGAACTCCTGACCTCTGGTGATCTGCCTGCCTCAGCCTCCCAAAGTGCTACGATTACTGGCATGAGCCACCGTGCCTGGCCTTACTGTACCTTTTATATGTTTAGATATACTTAGATACACAAATACTTAAAATTGTGTTGCAGAATGGCCTAGGTGTATAGTAAGCTATATCAGTTGGGTAAATATACTCTATAATGTTCCCATGACATCAAAATCACAGTGATGCATTTCTCAGAACGTAGCCCATTGTCCGCCATCTATACAGTTTCCCCTCCCCAACTATCCAGTTTCTCCTCCTCAATTGCTTAGGATTAGATTTAAATGCAATAGGAGAGAACACTCAAATTATCATTGACTAGTATACTTCATTTAAATGGGGAAATTAAAAGGTAGTCTGATGCTTTTATGGAGGGTCCACAATGTCATCACAGTTTTGGGCTTTCTCTGTCTTAATGCCTACCCTCTTCATCCTTTAGCTTCTGGTTCTCAAGTTTGCCTTTCAGTCCAATTTCATCACTAGAGTGCCATCTGTCATTTCTTTATTCAGGGAGGGAAAAAAAATGTCAATAATACCCAGAAAGCATAGCTCTTAAAGAGCTTTCTCCAAAACCAAGAAGAAGAGGTATAGACACAAATTCAGGTCACAGGGTACTTCACATGAAGGAATGCCGTTATTAAATAGACCATGAGCAGCTTGAGAGAACCCATTGCCTAGAATTTGTTCTCCAGTAGCTGCTCATGGCCTCGTGGAATGTCACTAACAAGGAAAACAAACTCCAAAGGCAGGCTTCATTTAATTCACCTATTTGCTTAGAGCTAACCTCTCTTCATAAGCTTTAAGTATTATAGCTTACAAGTTAATCCATTCTTCATTAAATCATACTGTTTTATTTGTTAATAAAAATTTTACCTAGAAATAAGAAACAGAACTACTATTAGGATTATATTTGATAGATACCTTCTCTAAGTAAAAATTGTAACACATTATATGTGTTACAATTGAACTCAAATCACACAAATACATTTGTCCCAATTCCTTAATGTATTGATTTTCAAGCAAGACATTTTATTTTATGGCTTAATTTCAAAGGGAAAAATACTCTGGAAGGAAGGCTTTATATGGTATGTGGAAAGAAAAAGAGCAGTCTACTGTTTTAGTTTGTTTTTGGTTTTGTTTGTTTGTTGTGTTTTTGCTAAAGATACCTGAGTGCTTTTTAGAAAGATGCATTTCCTTATCAGAGGTATACCATGAGCTAAATCTCAGAGAAAAAAAAGTGCTATTAGTCTTCATTATACTGTTTATTTTCAGGTTATATTCTGAATATATTTTCTTTAAGTTATCGGTTAGGTGGGGGTTACTTTCTGAGGTGGCATTGTCATTAAAATATATGAATTTGAAGTATCTATTACATCTCTTGAAAGCTTTAGTAAAATATACAGAAAGATATTCTCTAACCTTTGTGATGATTGAAAACCAGTTGAAAATATTACCTTCTTGGAATACAGCCTACCAAAAGGATTTAACAAATAATAATTCTTTAAAAAAAAAGAAGTATTACATTTTCCTCTTTCAACATTCAACTATTAAAAATGTCTCAATTATATCTATTATATAGTACAAGTGTAAATATTCATGTTTCTTTATAAGATCTGTTATTAGGAGACATTGCAGTTTGACTTTGGGAACTTGCTTTTGGTGATCTCCTTTCTACCTTGTATCATCTTAACAGGCACATTAATTCATAAAGTTCTTTATATTCAGTAGCTATCAATAGGATCAGAGTGTTTCATTTAGGCCAGTAACATTCTGGTGTTTATATTTTATAATGATTTGCCTTAAGTAAAGCACTATTGCTGTTTCTGAAAATTTGAACAAATTGTCAAGTGCTAAACATCTAATTCTCTTTTTGGGCTATGCAAGGAGACTTTAGAACAGGAATAATTTTGCTTTGTCATGACAAGAACTTTCCATAGTACCTCCTCTAAATGTTTAGGACCTTATTAGGGTGGTTTATGTTCTGTGATATTCTTTTTAAAGAAGTGTAACTGGATCAGCTGCAGGTTCTTGGCATCCCAACCCCAAAGAATGGGAATCGGTGGTAACGGTGTTACAGCTCAGTTAGGACTCATGGACCCAAAGAGTGTGTGACAATAAAGTTTATTAGGCAGAGCGCAAAGACAGCTTCCTCACCATGGAAGAGAACCTGCCACTGGTGCTGCTGCAGGCTTGGGTTGCTGGAGAATATACCCCTGAGTTATTCCCTCCCCCTTCTTGTTCTCCTCCAGTGAGAGGATTTTTTTCAACCTTTCTCTGGATTAATTGATCTTTGAATCCTTTACTGGATGGGCTGTTTTCAAACCCTGAGTCACAGAGTCTCCTCCTCTAGGGGCCAGAGGCAGCAAAGGTCCCTGCCCTTAAAGCCCCTAAGAGCCATAAGCAGGAAAACTGGAAACAAAAGACCCTAGCCAGCCAGAGTCAGTAAAAGTTCCTCTAACACAGTCCCTCAGAGGAAAAGTTGACTGTGAGCTTTTTTCTCACCACCACCAGCATGGTGTCAGGGAGGTGGCCAAGGGTCTGACCTGTGCCTTTAAGACTATTTCATCACCTGTCAAACTGGAATAACAATTCCAACCATGAGAGGTGGTGATGAGTCTGAAACAGAATAAATAATGTAAAAGAACCTGGCTATGCCTAATAGATACAGTACCAGCTCAGTAATTGTTAATTTTTTCTGTCATTGTATTGTTAAAATTATAGGTTGTATGTTTAGTGATCTCTGTATAGATGATTAGACATAAAAAATTCAGTACAATTGATGACAAATAAGATTGTCCATTTTAATAGACTCTCTTGTCTCTTTTGCTTTTTTTGTTTTGTTTTGGTTTGGTTTGGTTTTTGTTGGTTTTTTTTTTTTTTTCATGTGAGGTATAATGGAACTCCAAGGGTAGGATTTCAGAAGATTTATCCTCCTGTACCTATAATTTTCTCGGTTACCACCTAACCATGTTGAGGTAGATTTACAGTTATGTGGGAAAACCAACCAGTGTTTTGCATAGGTAACTGAAAACAAAATCTAATCATTTATGGAGTTTTTTTTAAGTTCTTTAAATACCATATTTTTATCGTGTAATCATCTGTAACTGAATAGGAGGCACGTGACTAGAAAGTAAGATTTCTCCGAGAAGGCCTGCATGAGTGGTCAGACCACTTGTCTTGGTTGTACCAGGAACAGTAGGCTGTTGGGTGGCAAATTAATGCAAGACTTGGAAGTAGAGGAAGCAACGGAGGCCACAGTTCCTGCCACCATGGATCACTGGATGGCACTGAAGGTGACTGACTGGCTGATGGCCACCCCATCTGCACACTGTTAAGTCGGCCCCTGAGAAGATACTTCAAAATACTTAAAGTACGGAAAAAGTACTTAAAGCTTAATCAGTATGTATAGATACTCTCCTTATTTAAAAATTTAACTGATGTATTATAAATTCTTAACATTTTAATGATTTTTTAATTCCTTCACAAACTCAGAGTAGTTCTAAGTTATCATTAACTTTGGGTTTAGTATTTTTTTCGTAATGTCAACCCTCCTGGACTGCTGCATTGCAGATCTTTAAGTATGTTTTGTCAGTGTTTTGAAGACAGTATGTACATGCTTGACACTATACTGTTCTTTGTTTCTGTTGTATTTTGTGATAGTTAATACAGACATGAAATTTTTAAAAACTTAAGTGAGATATTTTATTCTTACTACTTTTACTTTTTTAATAGGTCCATCATTGTAGTTACAGAATCATCACAAAAGAGAGCTGATGTAATAATGGACGCTACCAAAGAGTCAGGCATTCCCTTTTCATAGAAAATCTCATTTAAAGCAGAATTTAGTGAGTGATGTATTTGAAACACAGTAATTATGTCAACCCTACCCATGATATGTATTAAGGAAGCAAATAAAGGGAGTAGGGAGTATAACATCAAGGAGCAGATTTCAAATCCTACCTCAGCTGTTCATAATGTGACTTTTTTTTTTTTTTTTAGTTATTTAAGCCATCTTAGATTCAGTTTTATATTTGTAAATGGAGGTGATCATGTCTACTTGAAGGTTTTAGTGTATTGCCTGGCACAGAGTGCGTCTCCATAAGAGGTACCTGTATTTTTGTTGCCGATACTTTTCATTGTCATCTCTTTTTTAAAAATGTTTCTTGGATATACAAACCCAGCATTATTCCTGTGAATGTAAGAAAGACAGACTCATGAATATTAATGCGTTTTAACTTTAAAATAGTCATCAAAAGATTGGCGTGTCCATAACCAACTGCTTATAATACGTGTCTACAGTTGTCTGTTAAGTGGCATATTTGTGCATTAAGACTTTAAATGTAGTTAACATTAATGTGATCTGTCCACTTAAAAAATTTTTTTAACTTTCATCTTTTTGTAAAGGGTTATCCTTAGAAGTGTTCAGTAGTATCATTTTCTTGCATAGCTTTAAAAAATGTTTTATCTGCAAGAAGGCACTGTGTACTTTCACTTACATAATCTCACTTCTCACAATAAATGTGGCAGGTGAAGATTATCCTCATCTGAGAGAAAGTAAAAATGAGTCTCAGCAAGATTGTTCAAAGTTACACCTGTTCTGTGTCACCAGGTCACTGTTAATTCTATTAAACCACAACCACTTTCTTCAAGTGCTATAATTGGGACAAGCTATGGAAATTTCCTCTCCCCTCCAAACAGGGGAACAGATTTTTTTCTTACTCTAAAGAATATTATAATGGTAAGGACTGTACAGTGATAGACTGACCTCTCAGGACAGTGTGACTTCCTTATAAGTTGTAATATGCAAGCAAAAGAAGGATTGTTACCTGTCAGGGATGTTCTAGAAGAAATAGACGCTTGCATGTTATGTGACTATAAGGAATTTTTAAAGCTTAAAATTATGCCTTCTAATCATCTCTTTCTTCATCCCCTTCTCTAATCAGATGCCATATCCTGAAGCTTTTATCTTCACAAGTTTTCTTTAGAACTCGCTAAAAAATATAATGCTACAGAACAGATGCATTAAACAAATATTTGATAGTCTACCATGTGCTGGAAAATTTGCTAAGCAGATAATTTGTGATGTCTTCTTGAGGTGAATTCTGAATTATTCTTGGAGGGCAGAGAAAATGATGTGCTCTCATTACCATCTAGATAATAAATGGTTACATCATAAATGGTAACAAATATTAGATGAATGAAAGGAGTATAACCATATGCTGCATCTAGATGGATAAATGGGGAAAATAGGATCTATCCTACTTTCTAGATTATGATAAGCATCTCAATTTATGAGAAGCAGGTTAAAAGAGACAAATTATGTCCATACTGCCCCTTTTCATTCTTTTCCCTGCTCCCTTGTTGTTCTTGGGGGAGGGAAAATATGGACTGTTGATTTTTCTTGTTTGTTTGTTTTTTTGGACAGGTAGAATACTTATTTTTGGTCTTAAAAACAAATTTCTTATAAAATCGAACCATATGACTCACACTAGAAAATGGGGTTGCAGCCAGGCATGGTGGCTCATGCCTGTAACCCCAGAACTTTGGGAGACTGAGGCGGATGGATCACAAGGTCAAGAGATCAAGACCATCCTGGCCAACATAGTGAAGCCCCATCTCTGCTAAAAATTAGCTGGGCATGGTGGCATGTACCTATAGTCCCAGCTACTCGGGAGGCTGAGGCAGGAGAATCGCTTGAACCCAAGAGGTAGAGGTTGCAGTGAGCTGAAATTGCATCACTGCATTCCAGCCTAAAGACAGGGAAGACTCCGTCTCAAAAAAAAAAAAAAAAAGAAAACTAAAGAAAATGGGGTTGCCTGTTCTTTACCCTCTCAGCCAGCTCCCTGAGGCCCCAGTTAGCCACATCAAAAAGTCAAAACTTAGGATTTCTTAAATGAGACAATAAATATACCTTATAAGCAATCTGCCATTTTTTTGGAGCATCCTAACTGATAGAGACAGGATGGATGGAAGAAGCATTTTGAAGGTAAAGTTAAGGATTGACTTCTTATTAGAGGAAGGGAGACAAGAAAAAAAGTAAAGTTATAAACTAAGGTTTAACATCCTCATGTTTGTTTTCTTGTAATTAAAACTTGTTTCTAATTTAGACAAGGTCTCACTCTGTTGCACAGGCTAGCAGGTGGTGCTGTGATCATAGCTCATTGCAGCCTCAAACTCCTGAGCTCAAGTGATCCTTCCACCTTTGCCTCCCAAGTAGCTGGAACTATAGGTGTACATCACCATGCCTAGCTAATTTTTTAAAATAGTTTTTGTAAGGTGGGGCCTCACTGTGTTACCCAGGCTAGTCTCTAACTCCTATCATCAAGGGATCCTCCTTCCTCAGCCTCCCAAAACACTGGAATTACAGGCATGAGCCACGATGCCAGGCCTGATTCAGACTCTTAACTTTCCTCTTTGCTCTCCTTGGCTGTTACCCGTAGGCTCAGCAACTCACGCTTACAGAATAACAGACATCACATCCACATACAGCCATGTCCAAAAACATATGGATCTTGGGACGTGCCCTCTTCTTTTGAGCCTCCATTTTTATGAAGGAGAATCTTTCTTGGAAGTCCTTTAACAGACTTTCTTTTTTAAGCTTTTATGACCAGAACTAGGTTACATGGTCATGTAGGTGGCTGGCTCTTCCATCAAAAAAGCTTCTTGCCTACAGTAATTTAATAGCTCCGCAACCGCTCCCCTTCCTCAAGTATTAACACACAGTCCCCCACACTGCTGCCAGATTTTTCTTCCTAAAACGCAGATCTGATCTGGTAATTCCACTGCTTAAATTGTAGAGAAATTGCCTTTGAATATTACTTCCCCATCCCAGATCACTCTGCACAGTCCCTGCATAATGTCAGTCCTCAGTGGAGGTGGACTGAATTTTAGTACTTTTAATTGCAAGATGTTTACAAACACATTTGAGATCATTTATTAAGAGGCTTTTTTTAGGTTTCAGAAAGCAGACTGTGCCAGATGTGGTAGCACATGCTTGTAGTCCCAGCTACTCCAGAGGCTGAAGTGGGGGGATTACTTAAGACCAGCCTGGGGAAAATAGTAAAACCCCATCTCAAAAAAAAAAAAAGCCTTCAGATGACTACAAATGATCTATTTGTTGAGCAAATATGCTTCACTTCTTATGTGCCAGGCACTGTATTTGGTGTACAGAGGTCCCCCACCCCCAGGCCACAGATAGGTACTGGTTAGAAATATGTGAGAAACTGGGCCACACATCAGGAGTGAGCATTTCCCACTGAGCTCCGCCTCCTGTCAGCTCAGCGGCAGCATTAGATTCTTATAGGAGCACCATCCCTATTGTGAACTGTGCGTGCAAGGGATTTAGTTGTGTGCTTCTTAGGAGAACCTAATGCCTGATGATCTGAGGTGGAACGGTTTCATCCTGAAACTGTCCTTCCCCCTCACCCCTGTGGAAAAGTTGTCTTCCATGAAACCAGTCCCTGGTGCCAAAATGGTTGCCACTGGTGTATAGCATTAAACAAAATGGACACAGGATTGTTTTCATGGAGACTGCCATCTAGAAGGGAAGACTTATTAAGAACAAGTAACTGTAAGTGTGATAGTGTTAAGAAAGGAAAATGGGCGATGCAAGTCAATAACAGCAATATCAACCTACTCTGAAGGTGAGCCTCCCCCAAACAAGTGGTACTTAAGTGAGAGCTGAATAAATCTGAGCTAGCTGCAGAAGCAATATGTGAGAGCCAGCTATGTGGAGAATGGATTGCGGGGCAGAGTCGATGGCTAGAGACTACGTCAGAGGGAATTGCTGTAATCCAGGTAAGAGATAGTGGTAGCTTGGGCCAGAGTTGAAGCAGTAGAGAGAAAATACACGGTATATGATATTATATGGTGAATAAGACATGGCTCTTGAGTTACTGACTTGAGCAGACACGAGTCTCTTGTTTCCTGAAAAAAGGACCACTGCTTGATTAGAAAAAGAGGAGCCAGAAAAAATGTTTAAAATACCATGTCAGCAGCTACCTAGCCAACCACTTGGAGAAGTAGAAGGTTGTTTAGGATATTGCCATTGCCCCAAGAGTACAGTGTCATATTAATGATGTATCTTCTGCCTGTCTCTGCCTCTGTTTCTCTTGTCATTACCAGCGGGATATAATGCTGTTACCTTTTTGGCTAATATTTACGTGGTTTTCTTGACTTTGTGGCTCTAACGTATTGTTTTCTCTCTGGTCCTTGATTTCAGTGGTCCTATCCTATTTGTACCCTTCTCTTTGTGTTGTATATTGTCCCAAGAGAGGAACTTACAGGTGAGTTAGATAATATCTGGTATAGAATGTCCCATGGGGCTTTCTTCTGCCAAGTTGCCTCATGCCAAGTTCACACAGCCTATGAGTCAGATATCCTTTTTCCATTGAGCCATATGACCCAAAACATGACAACTTTTATTTGTGCAATAATTTTTTTTTTTTAGTGTTAACTCTGTGCCAAATGATATGCTAAGCCCTGGAAAGAACATGTGCCTTGGAGTTATTAAAATTTTGATCTAGATTCCGGCTTTCCCATTCACCTAATATAGGAACATAGGTCAAAAATTATTAAGTTCTCTCTGCCTTGATTTCCTCATCAATAAAATGGACACAGCATATCTTGAATTGTTCTAAGGATAAAATGAAGTCACTCAAGTAAAGGACTTAGTTTACTTCTAGCTTATCGCTAGTGGTGTTGGTAAGAGAGGGGGGAGTGGTGGTGGCGACAATGGTACTGGTGGTGGTAGTAAGAGAGGTGGTGGTGGTGGTAATGGTGATGGTAGTAAGAGCAGCAGCATTGGTTGTGGTAATAACAACAAAGGAAGTCATTGAGTCAATGAGAATGGTGTGGTAGAAATGGAGGTAAATAGTTCTTAATCATGACAGTTGTGGGGTGGCGGTAGTAGATTATGTGGGAAAAAAAAAACAACCCTGCTATTAGCTGCAGGTTGCTCAGAAGGGCCGTGGAGAAGAAAGACACTCAAACTTCAAGGACTGTCCAGTACAAAGGAATTTTTAAATGTGGTTGGGCTCCATTGTTAGAAAACAAATCACTATGCTCACTTAAACTTGGACCTTGGGGAGTATATTTTATGAGTTCAGTACTGAATTACTTTCACAGTTCAAGAACACTGGCAAAGTGACTTAAAAGTGCACAACAATTATCTAACTATTTCATAAAGTCAGTTTAAGGGTGGAAAGTTTATATTAAAATGACAAGAACAGTGTTCACTTGCATGTACTTTAAAGAGCAAGTTACAGCCTTGCTCCTCGGCCAGCGTGCATTGTGGTCATTCAGTTACATCCTCTGAGTTTTTTTGTCTTTTTTTTTTTTGAGATGAAATTTCACTCTTGTTACCCAGGCTGGAGTGCAATGGCATGATCTCGGCTCACCGCAACCTCCGCCTCCTGGGTTCAGGCAATTCTCCTGCCTCAGCCTCCTGAGTAGCTGGAATTACAGGCACGCGCCACCATGCCCAGCTAATTTTTTGTATTTTTAGTAGAGACGGGGTTTCACCATGTTGACCAGGATGGTCTTGATCTCTTGACCTCGTGATCCACCCGCTTCTGCCTCCCAAAGTGCTGGGATTACAGGCGTGAGCCACCGCGCCTGGCCTATTTTTGTCTTTTTGAAAGAACAAATTCATCTCAAAGTATAGTTTTGGTTTGTGTAACAAATTGTGTTGCTTAAAAGCTTTGAAACTGAATTCGGAGCTCGGTGTGAATTTTCTCTTTAATTATTTTTTACTTATTTATTTGAATAACTTTTGTGAGTAAACCTGTTTTGAAAAAAGATGTAGTAAATCAGTTTAAGAAATTAATACAATAGCAATAATAACCAACGTTTGTTTAAAAGGCCTGACACTGTGCTAGGATATTTACATATATTATCTCACTTAATCACAACAATCTTAAGATGAGAGCCAGCACAGCATTATCTTCATTTCACAGATAAAGAATGAAGACTCAGATTTTCCCATGCTCACACAACTGGCAAGTCAGTCTGTTGCCAGAGCCGTTTTTAACCAGATTGTTAATTGAGCAAGTTCTTTATTGTTCCTTTTCCCTTCATCATTTAACAATAAGAGAGTTGAGTCACCATTTTATTAATATATCCCTAATCTAGTACCATATTTTAAATTGCATGCCTATTTTAGCTTTATAATTTGTTATATCATTTTTTAACTAACTTTAAATGTAGACAGTAGATTTGAAATAATTAAAATGTTTTAAGTCTGTGATAGATCTTTGCAGATATACTATGGTATTGCTTTTTAGCACTTTTCTATCTTAGCTGTAGTCAATCCGTTGTTTTGAAAGAAGACCAACTTAATAAAAGTAAATCATGTTAAACTAATGATTCTATAAAATTACAGGCTCACCCAGAAATAAAAGTTACTCATCTGAAAGAATACAAAACATTATGTATGCATTTAAAAACTTTCTCTCAGGTATGACTTTGTTCCAAATGGGCATAGATCTAAATTTTTATAGCTGTTAAAGAGTTCATGTGTGTCTGAAAGTAGTTATCTCTACCTGTTGAGAGGACTGGTGATTTTGAAGTTTCTTTATTTGACTTTATAGTTCTCACATCTGGTAATTTTTTGAAAATTATACATGGGAATAAAGTTTTTTTGGTAAAGGATTTTTAGTCTATAAGGAATAAGATCCTTTTAAAATCCAGAAGAAAAATTGTGTTTTAAAAAAAATTATTTATTATTATTAAAAGCAATATGTCTTATTTTAAATATTCAGAAAACGCATTCCAGAGACAGGTCAGAGCTGTGGAAATATAAATTGGGAGCTTGCCAGTGGGTAAATGGTATTTAAACAATATGACTGGAGAAGATTGCTTTGAAACTAAGTGTAGATATAAGAGAGTTCATATGCAAGGGCAGCCTGGAACATACTGACATTTGGGGCTGAGGAGAGGAGGAGGAGGAAACAAATAACACTGAGAAGGAAAACCAAACAAGGGTGAAGTCCCGGAAGCCAAAGGAAGAAAGAATTGCAGGTAGCAGAGAGTAACAACTGTGTCCAGTCTGCTGAGAAGTCAAGTAAGGTCAGAATTGTGAAATGACCATTGGATTTGGTAATGTGGAGGCTACTGTGACCTCAAGAAGAAGACAGAATTCTAGTGCACTTGCTGGGCCAAAATAACTGATTGGAATGAGTTTGAGAAAGAATAAGAGAGATTAGAAACTGTGATTGTAGATAACTCTTTCAAGGGAGTTTGCTGTAAAAGGAAAGAGAGGGTGAGGCTGGAGGAGCACTTGAAACCAGGAGTTCAAGACTAGCCTGGGCAATATAGTGAGACTCCATCTCTAAAAACTTTTTTTTTCATTAGCTGGGCATGGTGGCTCTCACCTGTTGTCCCAGCTACTTGAGAGGCTGAGAGGCAGGAGGATCACTTGAGCCCAAAATTTCAAGACTACAGTCATGCCACTGCACACCAGCTTAGGTGACAGAGAAAGATACTATCTCTAAAAAAATAATAAAATGAAAGGAAGGAGAGAAATGAATTAGTAATTAGAAGAGGAATTAGGATCAAGGGAAGAGTTGTTTTTTTTTTTAAGGTGAGAGAAATAGTATGTTTGTTTGTTAAAGAGAATAATCGAATAAAGTGGGGAGAAATTGGTATGTTAGAAAAAGATGAGTGAATTGTTGGAGCACTGTCCTTGAATGAGAGATTATGAAGTCTAGGCTGCAAGTGGAGGAGTTGGCCTTATTGGCTCATGGACAGTTCATCTGTAGAAATGGGAGGGAAGGTAGAGTCTACCTGTAAAGCGATATAGGTGGAATGGTGTCAGCAGTGAAGGGAATTTGTAGAAGTTCTTGTTTCACTGGCTTAGTAATTTATTTTCATTTCTTCTCTTGCAGTTTAAGAATTTAATAAAAGCTTTTTTCGAATCATACAGTATATTTAAACCACCTCCATAGATATATTAAACCTTGATAGGAAATGTATCATCAGCTCTTTTAAGTTATAAACTTTGGGGAATTTAAACTCCCAGAAATACCAGATTTTCTACTTCACTCCCTTTGATTCCAATTCCCTTTAATATGTTCACCCAGTTTTAACTTTCTAAAACCTTATTCTGCAGTTTTCTTCCTGATACGTTGTAACTGTGAGAAAGTCCATTTTACTTCTGTGAGCTTTCACATTTAACTTGAGAAACCTTTGTTTTCCAGATACTTAACCAGTTTCTAAATTACTTAACCAGGTGCCGGCATACTACATTTAATGTACCAAATAATGATTACTGATTGCTGGTCAATCCATATTCTAATTGCTTTTCCCCTCAAGGTATTGTTCTCTTGGGGGAAATTGTCCGCTGTTCAATGTTTTGAGACCAGAAACATTTAAAAATGCATTAAAACTTAAACTTGGAGCTTGGTAGAAACACATTTAGCTGGTTTTACTACTAGGTTCTAATCACTTCTTTCATGTAGTGAATATGGCTTCATTTTGTGTTAAAGTCTGTTTTCTCAGACAGATGGATATAACCATTTTCTGAAATTATTGCCACAATAACTGCTAATAATATAATCATAATTACTTCTTTGCATTTATATGCATGTGTCAATTCTACCCAATCAAACTATTCCCATGGGAAATATGTGTTATTACTATAAAATAGCAACATATTTTTGTTAGTACTTTTCATTTGAAGAAATCAATTTGGCTATCTTGATTGTCCAAAAATGCAAATATAACCAATCAGAATTATTAATAGTAATCTACAAATGATTAACAGGAGAGAGAAAAAAAGGAGACAAAGAAAATTGACCTCTCGGAGGCGATTTTATTTCCTTTTATTAATAGCAGACCTTTCATAGTGAAAGCTTGTTTTGTTCAGGATATAGGTAAAAGAAATAGTCTCTTAAAGTGGTAGCTTATGTATAGGTTACGGACACTTTTAAGTATCTTATTATTTGGAGTTCTATAGTAGTTTATAAATTAAAATGTCAGAACATTTACAAAGTATACATTAAGCAGTATATTAGAGTACAACTGAATCACCATTATGAGCCGCCGACTTTTGGTGTCGTAGTTTGTATTAGTTTGTATTTTATTCATGCTCTTAATGTTTCTCGTTCTCTCTTCTTCCCTATTTGACCTAGTAGCTCCTCAACTGAAAATGGGAACAAGTTACTCTTCTCTTCACAGTTGTTTATTGTTATATGTGTTCTCAAGTTCATAATAGAAGGTGATTCAAAAATTATATGATGTAAAAGATGTACAGTTGACCCTCCATATCCAGGGCTTCTGCATCCATGGCTGCAACCAACCAACCACAGATTAGAAATACTCACACTGAAATTGCATCTGTACTATACATGTGCAGACTTTTTTCTTATTATTTCTTAAACAATACAATATAACAACTATATAGCACTTACACTGTATTAGGTATTAGAAGTAAATGTAGAGGTGATTTAAAGTATACAGGAGGAGGTACATAAGTTATTGGCAAGTACTGTGCCGTCTTATATCGAGGACTGGAGTATGTTTGGATTTTGTTATCCTTGGGATGTCCTAGAACAATTCCCCATAGATACTGAGAAACGTCTATGTAGTCTTAGTGGATGTAATGTAAATGAGGAAAACTGAAACATTACATACATAGTTCAATATCATGAAACACAAAATAGGACTATTCATTATTAAAAATCTGCTTAGTAATTGTACAACAGGAAAGTTGTGCATTTTAAACCATGAAGTACAGGGTTAGAGAAGTCTCAATAGTCTCATTTACCATAACAATTATTAATATACTTCCCTTTATTCCCAATATACTAGTTGTTCATCCCTGGATTCTTTCATTCTTAACTTGCAGCAGATATTGTATACTTTGAAAATTATGTGTTCAACCATAGGACTAAAATAAAATAAAACACTAAAGTACTTACTTCAACAGTATTTTCATGCTTCTGTATTTTCAAGTTTCTTGAAGTTGCCTTCAGAGCCAGTTTACAAAACACAAGAAGTCCCATTTACTTTATAGTTTTCCCTGATTGATCTGAAATGATTTTATGAGGTCCCTTTTTTATCGGGCCTCACTCCAAAGGGCTTCTGACTGTTTCTAAAGTCAAATCTACTTTCAAGAGGAAACATTTTTGCCACCATTGAAAACAAAGATGCTACAGACCCTGAAGGCAATTATAGAAAAATTGGCAGATTGTTCTGAGTAGAATCTGAGTGGCGCCGTGGGAGTAATAAGAGTATAACTTCCCACAGAAACTTTCGAAGGGGTTTGTGGTTAATTAGGGTCTTCATGTGTTTAAAAATTCATTGCTGCTCTCTTGTCATGAGTCAAGAAAGTAGGTGGTTATTTTGTTTTTAATCCCTATTTTTTGCTGCTCTATTTCTTTGGAGTGAGGACTATGCTATAATCATTTTTGAATGCAAGCCTCTCACACACTGTTTGGCACTCAGTAAGGGCCTTGTAAATCATGGTAAAATAAATTTCTGTTTTCTTGGCTGTCAGACTGGGAGGATAAATCAGTTCATTTTTACTTAATAATCACTTTCATTCAGGTTTCTCCTATCTTACCATTGTAATGGCTATGGAATTCATTCTTTTCATATTTTTGAGGGTGCAGCTGTGAAAAAATAAAAGTCAAAACTCTTAGCCTTCCTGGAAGTTACATTCTGCTGAAGGAAAATGATAAACTAAAGAAAGAAAATACAGTCAGATGGCACTTAACGATGAAATACATTGTCAGGCGATTTCATTGTTGTGGGAACATAATAGAGTTTACCTACACATACCTAGATGGGATAGCCTACTACACACGTAGACTGTAGGTATAACCTGTTGCTCCTTGACTGCAAACCTGCACAGCATGTTACTATGCTGAATACTGTAGCCGATTGTAATACTATGGTAAGTATTTGTGTTTCTAAATACATCTACACATAAAAAAGGCATAGTAAAAATTCAGTATCACCTTATGGCATCACCATCAAACATGCAGTCCTTCATTGACTGAAATGTCATTCTGTAGCACATGACTGTACATAGCATGTTAGATGGTAAAGAGTGCTAAGAAAAAAAATACCACAGCAAGCTTCTGTTTCTGTGTGGGAGTGGAGAGGAGCTGGTGGCAGATCCACATTTCTGCCAAGAGCAACCGGAATACCAGCAGAAACAAAGATCATCCAAGCACTGTGGAGACAGTGAGGACCAGAGGAACTTAAATTTTGGAGCGCCGTCTACCTGTCTGTAGGATGACACTTGCAGTTGCCAAGGCAAGAGACTGATAATCTGGGTTTGCCCAGGCAGAGGGCTACCACTTTGGGCTAAGAAGCCAGCCACGTTTTGGCAGTTGTGTGGGGCCGGACTGGCACAAAAGGAAATTTGAAGGGCCTCAGCAGAGTCCATTTCCTCTTCATAAGATTTACTAAATCCTGAAGCTGTAGATGGTGAGGGGTTGCACAAGAGACAAAGTCTAAGCAGAAGACCTCTTTTTACTGAGAAAATGATAATCTGCCAAACGATCAGTCGAAAACCCAGGAGGCCTATGCCCTCCCTAGGAAATAGAGCAAATCAAAAGAGACCCAATCTTACTAAAACCACAGCTTAGCCTGGGGTTAACTCAGTCCCTGACTGGATTGAGGTTAGTAAGACATTTACCTTTTCTTTCCAAGAGAGGAAAATGAATCCTCAGGTAGAGGACAACAGCATCTGGGGCCTCCTACGTTTTTGTTTGTTTTTTGTATTTTGTCTTATTAATATATATACAATGCAAAGTTTTCAATAAGACACTGCTGGACATGCTAAGAGACAGGACATATGAACATACACACACATAAACATGCACACAAGAAATAGTTATTTAAATCATCCAAATACGGGAGTTACTAGACAGTTACTTCGAAATGCATATATTTCAGAAACTAGAGAACGAGAAAATGCATAAAAAGATGGAGTGCTTTACCCGAAAATTAGAATCCATCAAAAGAATCTAATGGAAATTCCAGAACCGAAAAATACAGAATATAAAATTAGCTGGATAAAATTGCAGTTTAGACAAGCAGAAAACAGAGTAGGGGAACTGGAAGACTCTCAGGAAACATCCAAGCAGAAGCAGAGAGAAAAAAAAGATGCTGTGTCTAGAAAAAAGTATAATGGACACGCAATACAACAGAAAGGTTTAACACTGCATTGTCCAATAGACTTATAATGTGGAACACGTATGTTACTTAAACAGATGAAGTTAATTTTTAATGATTTATTTTACACAATGTATTCAAAGTATTATTTCAACATTAATTAATATGGAAATATTGATTAGGTACTCTGCCTTCTTTTACTCAGGCAGAGTCTTCCAAATCAGTGTTCATTATTTTGCACGTCACCACATCTCATGTGGGACTAGCCATTTCAAGTGCTCCATCATCACCTGTCAGTATGGCTACTATGTCGGACAGCTCAGATTTACATGTATGTAAGGAGAATCCCAGAAAGAAAGAGAAAACAAAAGGAGAACCATATTTAATCTTTTTTAAGGATTAGGAAAAGGGATAGAGAGTGCCAGATACTGGTAGTGGCAAGCGTGAGGGACATACAGTTTTAAATGGAAAGATGAAGGCAAGCTTCCCCACAGGGTAGTGTTTGAGGATTGACGTAAAGGAGATGAGGAAGTGAGTGAGCCTTGCACATGAGTGCAGGAAGGAGTTTAAGTACAGGGACTTATGGCAGGAGTGTGCTGGTATATGCAGCAACAAGGCAGGCGTATTGTAGAGGGATTAACTAGATTAGGTCAGAGAAGCAAAAGGAGGCCAGATCATATAAAGCTTTGATGTACTTCTTGAAGTTTATCTAGAGATAAAGAATATATCTGGATATTTTCATGTTCTGTGTACTCACTTCATCTTAAGGAGGGGGGATCTCAAGGCTTAAATATTAGCTTTGGTTTTTCTACCACTGTTAATAAAAAAATAAAAATACTTCCTAAGAGAGACTGAATGGTAAAGTCACGTAATGCCTTTGTAAGTGCCGTGTGAAAGGTCAGGGAAGGTGTGTGTGCGTGTGTTCTAAAGCTGATTTTCAAAAGTCCTTTTCCCCTAATGAAGCTCTGTCAGCACAAAATATTTTAAAGAACAGCTTTTCCACACTGTGAATATAATGAATATAAAATCCGAAAACTATTCATTTTCGGATTTCTCACATTTTGTTTTCTTTTTTAAAGATTGAAAATAACCACATTCAATTAGTAAGTTAAGCATAATTTTTTTATGACATGTGGCTCAGTCTTCATTATAAGTTAGGTAATGAGAAGGCATCTAGTTAGAAAGCTACAGCGTTTCTTCATCTCATAAATGCAGATTTTAATATTGAGTATGCCTGGGTGTTATATATCATCTTCCTAATTGAAGGTATGAAAAATACAATTACTATGGCCAAGATGGAAAAATAAATAATAATAAATCTTTATTCGTTGAGGTTGGATGAGAGGTTTACTTATGGTAAAGGAACTACCTTAGAAAAAGAAAACAAACAGTAAGAAGGAAAGGTTGAGAAGTTTAAGGAATAGGTTTCTTCAGGGATTGATATTAGCTCTAGGCTTACTTAACACTTTTACAAATAATCTGGAGAAAGGCAGTACTCAGTCAAATATCAGAGGTTTTAAAGAACGCTAAACTTTCTAGTAGGAAAGAATCAATAAATTGGAGAGCTTCCTCAGGGAAGACCTTTCAGATCTGTGCAGGTGGGCAGATGAATGTTGAGGTGGTAAGAATGCAGTGATGTATGTATGGCCATTGAGTTCGTATGCTTATCTATGTGTGTATGTGATTTTCAAGCAACGGCTTTTATCGTTTTTGAAAGATTTTCCAATTCCTTTAAGAATCTAATCAAAGTTAAGAACCTTTTTCCCTAGGAAAGAACTCATAACCCCCACAATAGGAAGCCATGGTCTTGAATTAGCTAAAAATTTCAGAAATAATTTTCTTCAATTCATTTATTTAGTGAACAAATAAATATTGAGCTTCAACTATGAACTCTGACCTATATGAAGTGCTAGGAATACAGAGAGATAAAAACACACTTGGCCTCTGACCTCAAGCTGACCTAGGTTACAATTTGGGAGGAGCTAGATCAGCAAGCATTTATGCAGCAGTGTAATCACTGTTCCCACCTCTATGCCAAAGTGCTGTGTATGTCTCCAGAGAGGCACTGGATTCAGACTGTAGAGGGAACCAAGGTTTTCAGAGATGGCTTGCAAGAGAGCATCTAATTGACATACAATGATTGCCTTCAGTCAAAATTACAAAAATGTCAAAGGCCAAGATCTTTGTTAATGATCATATTGCGAAGATTTGGTATCTGTGAGTTTGATATATTCCAAGGTAGGTACAATGGAATGAATGCAAGCAACTCAAATTAACAGAAGGATAAGATCAATTGCTAAAAGTGTGATTTTTTAGGCTCAGAGGCAGAGGCTGGGAGAGAGCATTATAAAATATTCATACATATATGCAATGTATATATACATACAGAAAGAGAAGTGGTGGTGTGTTAGTAAAGACTGATATAGCAAATCTTCAAATACTAAAATAAAAAATGAATATCCTTGAAACTTGATATGGGTCACTTCCTTTACTAAGTATACTAATAAACTTCTGTACTAATTATCTTAAAGATGGTAATAAGATGAACTATTAATGGAAATGAAGATTTTTGATAAATTTCAGAATGCCAGAAGTATTAAAATAATCTATTATTTAACATTTATGGTTGGTTTAACAAGGATAACCAAGCAGTCTTTATTATTCAGCATAAAGACTTACTGTCATAGCGGATGAACACTATAATTTGAAGGGATTAACACAATAAAGGTTTTTCTTTCCCATATGAAGTCCAGTGTGGGTCAGGCAATTTCCCTCCAACAACTGGCTTTATCCTCTGGAAGATAATAGTCTTTGCAGCATGGAAAGAAGGATGGAGGAGATACTTTGACTCTTAACTACATCACCCTAAATATACCGCAAGTTATGTCATACCCATGAACCGGAGATTTTCACATGTTCTCAACCTGATTGCAGAAAGATGTGGGAAATGTAGGAAAGTGCATAGAATATTGGGTGAGCTCTCTGTCTGCCATATCCTCCAGCCTTACATTCTTGGGGATGCTTGTCAGAAAAAATACTATTGTGGCATAATAAAGGAATTTGTGTGTGTCTGTGTATTCACCCAGCAAGCACACGTTGATCCCTCTTTTCCAGAGTTCTCCAAATACTAAGTCCCCATCAGAGAACTATTTGGCTACTATTACAAAGGTTTCCAGCTGAGAAATTGCAGGATAAAAGGAAAGGGGGCAATTAGGTGTTATACTATGGGGAGATACACTATTATCAGAATTACTATTTCCTCCCCCTTTATCTTTCCCTGTGGTAAAAATAATGGGCTAAATGGGAAGACAGTGGTACTACTAAAATGGGGAATGTAAAGAGAAGCAGGTTTTTCCTTTTAGAAGAAAAACAATGTCCATTCAGACACCAGGAATTTGAACAAGAAGGAGGTACACTATACACAAATGTATTTAGCATAGAGGTACAAGGTTTAAAGCCAAAGCCTGTGTTTAAGCCAAGGAGACAGATGACCTCAAGCTCTCTTCCTTAGGGAAGTGTTCACATTTAAGGTTGATCAAGGGAGAGTGTGTGTGCAGTTGGAGCAGCAAGGGTGGGTGTCACCAGGGTAAAAGAAGTGAATGAGCTGTATACTCAGGTTTGGAAGAAAAATAATAGCCCTTTCCACCTGACTTAAAGATTGGAAAAGCCAAGTAAGCCTATCATTCTAATTAAGCTCCAGCAGCCCATGTAAGGTCACTACATGGACTTTTCCCAGCGGGCTCTGATTCCAAACTGTTCCAAGTCCTGGAAGGAAACCCTGGAGAAAATCAGGCTATAAATTAAGATGGAGTGAATTACTGAAATCACTTTCTGACAAAACCTGGATTTAAGACCCTTCTGTGCCTGAAAGTGTTTCTGAAAAGAGTGGGACACAGGGAAATAAATTAGTAAGTCATTATTAAAATAACTGTTATTGAATTGACATACCACATTTTCTCTGGATCTCTTATGTAGGAGAACAAACCAATTACATCAGTCTCACTTGAGTTATTGGAATTGCCGTTTAACTGACCTCCTTGCTTCCACTCTGTCCTCCACCAGTCTTCTGAACACAACAGACAGGGTGACTTGCTCAAATACAGGTTGGATGAGATAACTCTTCTCAAAACTCTCCAGTGAAGTCAGAGACCAAGGGCCAAACCATCTGTTCCCATCATGTCTCTGACCTCATTGCTGCCACTCCAGCCCTGGCTCACTCCCCTTCAGCTGTCCCAGCCGTCTTGCTATTCCTAGGACACATCAGTCTTTGTGCTTGCTTCTCCTGTCTGGAACATCTCCTTCAAAATATATGTATACTCACTCCATCTATTCCTGCAGCTCTCTCCTCCATTCTCCTTTTATGAGAGATGCCTACTCCAACCATTCTTTGTAAAATAGCAACCCCAACCCTCAGCATGTTGACACTGCCCTTGTCTCCAATATACTGACCACCCTCTAACATAGTATATGTTTACCTGTGTGTCTCTTGTGAGCCGCCTCCTGCCTTACTCCTAGAATAGAAGCTCCATGAAAGCCAGGGTCCTTTTCACTTTTGTTGTCTGCTATTCCTAGAACAGAGCTTGACCCATATGAGAAGTTCTGAATCTGTTGAATTAATAAATGGGTGTTAAAGATTATCCTTTGCAATTACTAATATTTCACTCTTAATGAGAATATTTTAATACCAAAAAAGGAGAGAGGAGATAATTTTAAATTTTGTAAATTTAACTTCCAGAATCATTATTTTTCTCATTTTGCCTCAGTGAACACATGTAAGCTGCAGTTGGGACCACTGCACCGTGCCATCCTAATTCTTTTAGGTCTATTAATCCTTGCCATCCAGTATTTGTGTTATTCATAGAAAATAAATTACTTCAAGCTGATTTAAGGAAATAAGAATATTGCTTACTTCCTATTTTTTAAGGAAGCAGGAATATGGCTTATTATGCTATTCCTTTTTGGTAATACTTTTTCATGCACTAATATAGCAACTTTTTTGCACATTTTTTCCATAATTTTTATGCAAGAGAGATTTTTAAAAGATAGATGAACAGAAATTTTTGCCTTGTTAAGCATTGTTAAATATGATTTTTATATACAGGTTGCTTCAGCAACTGTTGTGTTTGGTAGCTCTGATTTTTAAATGTAGCAGGTTGTCATGGAAGGTCTGTTGTTACTTCATTTTTTTTTTCTTCTATTAGTTGTTTGAGGTAGTAAAATAGTCCTGTGTTCCCTTACCAGAAAGACATCATTTTAAGTTATTTTAAGTCTTTGAGAAGACCAGTTTACCACAAGGAAAAAAAAACGTAAAATCTTATATTAAGCTCAGAGTGAAATTGTAATCAGACAAGGAGTTATTTAATTTTCTTTATGGTGTACTTTGTAAATGTCAGTGTGATAACTTGAGAGAAAAAAGACAAATGCATGAAAAGTATTGATAGATATGAGGAGAGAGAAGGCAGATCTTTGAAGGGATCTACCCATGCTTTAGTGGCTGAACAATAAGCATTCTTTGGTTTATGTACATTTGGGCATATGCATTTTATTGGACTTTTCTTGAGTGTTTTATTTTTACCAATACATAACTTTCTTTGACTACCATAATTTAAGATGCTGTAAAAAAAAATGCCAGGAGCATCGTTTATTTCTAAACAAAATTTTATGTAAAAGCAACTATTATTTTCAAATACTATTAACATCTTAAAATGAAAGCATAATTATTCACAGTATCTAACCCTTTTCAGGGAAATACAAGACATTAGCACAATAATCAAGTAGCTGATAATTAGTTGAATGATTTAAAGTTGTTTTTAAACATCCTGAATATTTATTCTTTCCTTATATCAATAGGTAATATTTTTCTCATAGCTTGTGTAGAAGCTAAAACCCAACCTCCCATCCTCAGATTCCAGGTTGTTCCAATGGTGGGCCTCACAGGGAGGAATAATTCTTAGAGCTGTCAAATATCGGTATTAATACTTCTGTCAGAGCTGAAGAGGCAGTACAGTTTCCTGGTAGCTGTAATGACTAATAACCACTCACGTAGGGTGTATTTATAGTGATATTTAAATAAACTACATGAAATAATCACAGATGTTGGTATATGAGTCAAATCCACTCTTTGCAAAACCTTTCTGCTCTCTGACCTGTCTTACTGTCAGCCTGTGGAGTAGTTTGAGGAGGTATTATCACCAATATTTCACATTGAAATTTCTAAATTTTTACAACTATCATTAGGTTATATAGCCCTCAATATACCATGTGTTAGTCAAGTTCCTTCTCAAGTTAAATGATTCAGAGGTTTAGAACTGGATAATCCAAATCTCTTGGGAATATTATTCCCTTATTCATTTGAAATACAATTAAAAATTTATTTTACAACTAACTAGGATAGAGTTACAAGTTTACTTTTACTTTCTGCAAGCAGAAGCAAATACATGTCAATTAATAAAATCAGAAGATGTTTTTAGTTTCTTTATTAATGGTTTACATAAAATCAGGAACCTACTTAACACATATAAATAAGGAAAACAAAAAGCACTGTAGAAAATTCAATTTAGCGTTACAGAAATTACTGCAACCCAACTCTTTGTCTGTACTAGTATATAAAAACACTTAACAGTGCATCAATTTTCACAGCCATTTAGTAGATTAAAAAGCAATTGTAAACAGTGTAAACCCACATTAATGCCTGTCAACATCCTGCCTTTTGCTCAGTTATGAATTTGTTTGAAAAAACAGTCAGGTCTAAAGTGATTGCACCGACATCACAGACTGTATAAATATGAATGAACTCACCATAATGGGATGCATAGCACTACACAGCAGGCGTTCATCCTCCCTGTCATGGTAACAGGTTTGTGACGTAAAAGAACATGGCATTGTCTCCAAGAAATAACTCCACATGTTCTTATACTGTAATCATAGCAACTGACAGGTTTTTGGATTGCCCTAAATTGTATATTCTAATATTGTACTATTAATAGCCATCTATTATTTAAGGTTCAAAAATCAGTCCAGATAATATGGAATCCATTGAGCTATTTCTAAAAAGTGATTGTTAATTTCAGTAACATGCCATTTTGATTTTTAGTAGATTATCTTGATTGATCTCCACCTAAAAGCATAAGATCAAGGGATTAGTTATAGTTCTGTTTTATTTTTAAAGATAACCACATTATTTAACCACATTAAATAATTTTTAAAGACTTCTTTATGTTATTAGATTAGAAGAAAGGGTACCAGTGCATATCTTTTTAATTGCTTGACTCAACTTAAATTGTCATTCTTATTTAGATAAGAGTCATTTTATTCTACTATTTAAAAATTTTTTGTTGGAATACTCTGTTGCTGGCAAGAGTTTTAATACTTTCTTAAATACATGTTTTAGTCTTCAGAAAGGGTAAAGTGTACCTTTTAGGATTAAAACCATTAATCCACCTTGGTTGTATATTGACATTTCACTTATTAACAGGTAATTTAACTGACTGGAGATCTCGATTCTTTGTTAGGAACGTTGCTGTTACAGTTTTCTGATACTTAGGACAGGAGACCAATGGCCATTTAATAGAACTAATATTTGTTTAGCAGCTTTTCTACGTGAATACTGTGCTTTGTGCTTTGTATGCATTGCATTATCTCATTTAATGCACTGCCCCTTTAACTTCTACTTAAAGGGAGGAACCATCTGGATTCTAACAGCAGGTTCTTTTGAAGCATGAAAGTTCCAGGAGAGAGAATGTAGATTTAATATTATTCCGCCTGGCATTCTTCATTCTAACTTTCGCTTTCACCCAAGTTCCAGTATTGGGGAAGATAAGAGCACAAGGGTGCAAATCTCTAAAGACACTTGTGCTGCTTGCCTTCAAGTAAATATCAGCTACAACCAGGAATATTTTTCTCTCTCCTTTTTCCCTGTAAAGTGGGCCTTTAATGGGATGGTCACACTTTATTGATGGGAATCCTGTGTTCAAGTTGAGATCACAGGTACAATGAAAACAAACTAGTAACCTATAAAATATATGCACTAGAAGCTATGGCAGTGGTTCAAAGTTAGAAAGATGATTAGTATATTCATTTTTATCGACTGTAGCACTTTATGATGCTTATGGAAATATTCTTAGTAAATTATTCAATCAAATAAATTTTACATGAGGGTTTTACTAACAAGTCTAAAAAGTTATTTTCAACTAGATTCAGTCAGACAGATGGATTTTGTTCTCCAGGTGGTTGCGTATTTTTTGCTTGATGACCTATTTGGCAGCACTCTTTTGAACCTGTGAATATTTATATTTTAGGGCCCTCTCAATAATTAAGAAATCCACTTTCAGTACCAGATGTTTCTGATGACTATACAACTTTGTTTCATTCTAGAACTGTAACTTTTTTTTACTTTGTGTTTTCAATATTATTTTCCCAAAAAACAGGAACAAAGGAAGCATTTACTAAAGTCATATGTTCACTAAGAAACTATGTAAAGGCTAATTTACTTTATTAAGCAGAAATATAGGCATCCCAAGAGCATTGTTTATTTTAACAATCAAGCATTTTAGCAGCTATAAAATTAGCTAGTTTATAACATTTTTCATGACTTTTCTTTTTAAGTTGTTGAAGTACCCAACTAAGACGCAAATTTTAGAAACTATGAAATCATGCTTTCCTGTAATATATCATCTAGCTTTTGGGTGATAAGCTTTAAATTTTTTAACTAGGAACTGTGCAACAAATGAAGAGTAAAATAACTTCCTTTATAGTAAATTAAACCAAAATCAATGTATCAACCTCAGAAACTTATTCTTGGAATAGACCCTGACCTGAGATGAGATTTCAATTCTATAGCAAATAAATCTTGAGTATCCTCTGGTGGATGGAGTCATACTCAATTATCTGAGTTTTGCCAGTCTCCTATTTCATTTTACTTTGACTAAATCCATTCTACCATTACCTTCCTTAATGTTACTGAGGCTATTAGTTCTTAATATTTCAAAGGTAAAAATATTCAATATCTCTCATATCTGTCCTTTCCTATAATGGTAAACAAATTAAAGGTTGAATATTTGGTGACTTTGGCTTATATATAGTGCCACAAGAATTAGGGATTACAAGAATAAAGTCACATTTTAGGATATAACTAAGGATTTTTCTTTGTGATGAATTTAGAAAGTTGTATACTAAACATGACATCATTTCTGAATTTATTTCAGAAACTATTTCCTTGAAAATTCACTTTTAGCCTTGCCTTCTAAATGAGAATTATAAGGATCATTTAAAATTGAGATTTAAAAATATAATTTTCTATATAAATTAAAGCCTCAAGTCTATTCTGCAACTAAGAAACTCAAATATGTCACATAATTTTACAGTAATTTTCTTTCTCTCTTTATTAAAAACTATCATTTTTACTATTTTTGAGATATCCCAACACACACTTCATGAATTTGGCACAAACTTTGTCACTTTGTTCTAACATTGGGAAATATGCTATTTTTGTTCTGCAGTGAGTTTTCATGTGAGGTTACAAATAATTCTGATACTATATAAAGACCATCCGAAGAGCATTTGCTTTAAATTGTCTTTACAAGAAGGAGAGAGGAATTTGCACTGATAATTTTCCTCATTTTTTGGAATAATGTCATATACTTTTAAGCCTGAGTTTTGACAATCAAAATCAAAGAACTGAGTTCCATGACACCAGAGAGCCATGACATTAGAGAGCTTATAAAAGCACATCTGGCCAGCCCATACTTCTTTCTGCCCAGCATCTTTTAGTGGCTTCCCATAGTTCTTTGAATAAAATCTCAGTTCGTACTATGTCTCAGAACACCTTCACCCACAGGCCCAGGCTACCTCTCCCATCTCAGTCGAGTCACTCTTCTCTTTGGTCACTACTTTCCAGTCATAAGTGCCTTCTACCAGAGGCCTTCATGCTGTTCTCTCTACCTGGGCTGCCTTTCTTCCACTAACCCTGTCTTACTAACTCTTTCTTGTTCTGGTCTCAAATATAATTTTCTCATAGTTGTTTTCCTTTAACTGCCTTCCCTCTAAAACTTAACTCAGGTCCCTTGTTACACTTCATAATTGCACCCTTTACTTTTCCTTCATTGTACTTACAAGTTATAATTACATATTTGTTTGATTATTTGTTTAATGCCTGCCTCTCCCAATAGAGTGTAAGCTCTGTGATTAAAGAAAGAGTTGGAGTCAGAGGAAAGACTTTATTATAATCAGTATTTCACACTTTTGACAGGTAAATTAGACCCAAAATAACTCCCAGGGAGCAATACACAGCCTGAGAAACATGAAATCTAGGAGAGGCTATTTGGTGTATAAAGGAGGAGCACCAGGCTGAATTTTTAGAGGCCTAATAGAGTAGGTTATGGTTGGTGGAGGTGGCAGTGGTAGGTACGATTTCTGCATGGCAGGAGTGCACCCTGACTATTTTCCTGTGTCATTTGGGGCATATCCTTCAACCATTCTGAGCCTGTTTCTTTGTCATTGAAGGGAAACCTAAAGTTCTATGACTGTAACATTGTCACCTTCAAATAGGAGAATGGTGTAAGGCTCGGGCTTCAGCATTCTTTGGTGTCCAGAAGGTGGATTATAGTTGTGAATCTTACCAAGAATTCCAGACACAGCCAAGAATATAGAGCTTATGGGCTGGGGTGGACGGGGGTGTCAGTGGGGGAAGTAGGTGGATATAAAAGGTCTGGAAAAGGGAAACAACTACAAATGACCTCTGGCTCAAAATTCATAATTATTTATTTAACGTTCATACCTCTTATAAGCCCTCGAGTTTTAAACCTCAACCTTCCTTTTTCCTCATCAGATTTCATAGATACAGTCTCAAGTAGTCAGAAAAATAGCTAAGGTATCAAGAGTAAAAATTTTGTATTCTTTTCTTAAAAAAAGAAAAGAACCAACCAAAAAAGTTTCTCAAAGCTATGAGTAATCTATACCAAGTAATGGGAAAAATAAGTTTTATTCTGTTATTTTTATCAAAAACCATAGAACAGAGAATACTGTGAACTCTACCTGGTGTATTCTACATTCTAAATTCTATTTTTTAATCCTTCTTAAAATCCTTTTTTACTTGTGTCAGACTGAATGAAGTATTTGAGTCCTAACATGTACATTGCATGAGCTTTACACTGAAGGGTCAGGATTATTTTTAACTAATGTTTACAAAGGATCAGTGGACTGTATCCTTTTGTTTATGTTGTACATGAAAGAAATACAGTTTACATAGTCATAAACACCCTCAGTCAGCCCTCTGCAAATGGATAATGTACTTGAATATAAAAAAGTTTCTCACACATTTTAAATGTACTTGAGCTAAAACATTCTTTCCTCATTGTTTACTTTTTTCCCTTTCTCTAGCTTTGCTTCCTGTCTTTTGCTTATTTTATTCATTTTGCATGCTTTAACTAAAATTGATCTACATACAGACTGAAATTTTAGGTTAGGCTTTATTCTGAATATTCCTTAATCATATGTTTACAGTGAGACTATTTCTTATTGTCAAAAAGATTATAATTTTCCTCATATAAAGCATATTAGTTTAACAGAAGCAAGCATAAGGAAATGGTTGAAATGTGCCAGGTTTTATTTTAACTACTGATTTTTAACCATATTTCCTAAAACACCTAGAAGTCATTAAACAAGCTTTTATAAACTTTGATCTGATCTCGTAGTTCAGCAAAAGATTGCTGAAGGTTGGCAGTGTGACCCATGGGGATAAAAACAAGACTAATGAAATGAGTACGCAGAAATTCTCATCTTTCATGCAGGGCAAGAGTCCATATAATTTTCTCAATCTAGTCATCCCCTTTCCTTTGGAAAATCCAAGAAAGTAAAATAATTGAAGAGGTCCCAATATGGGCTCCCTTTGCTTATACACTAATTTTTTTTCTTATTATCTTTTTCTCCAGAAATTACTTAAATTTTTAATGACTAAAAAGCAACTGATAATTAACAGCCATCCTGCCTTCCTGTGTGTTACTGCCATCATCGTCCCTAAACACCAGACACTTTTACTTCCCAGGATTTTGTATTTTCCTCTCCCTGTACCGGCAATGCCCTACTATTCTTCTTTATTTGACAGACTCCTACTTACATGTCAAGACCCAACACAAATGTTACTTTCATAGTAAATCCCTTGGAGACCTAGTTCCTCTGTCCTCTTTGCTTCTGCAGCATTTTCCCCATAGCTCTGTTTTAGCACTTATTTATACTTTATTTGTTTTAGTAATTTGTTTCTCTCTGATAGATATGAGTGCCTCATGTTCTAGGATCTTATTCATCCTTGCATCCCTGGCCCCAGCATAATGGCTGGTAGATGCATAGCAGGCAGTCCATTATTGTTTGCTTCAATTGCGTGAATTAAGCAACCAATTGCATGAAATGTCCGACCAACAGTCTTCTACGTTGAAATCGGTTGTATTCCCAAAGTTAATTTTTAAATCAGTTGTTTTGGAATTCACAAAGCAATTTCCCATGGAAAGAATGTTATAAGTGGTGGTTAGGTTCCCAGGCTAGCCCTCAAGAGTCTATTTAACCCATAATGTAGCTGCAGCACTATGCAGTTGTAATGAAAAATAGCAGAAAACAACAGTTACAAATGTGCAATGTTTTCATTACATTAAGTAAATACAATTCCTCTTCTGTATAGAAAATGCAATCTAGGGCAAATTATACCAACTGGCAAGCGTAATATGATCTAGTGACAAGAGCAGGGTAGCTGAACATAGACCAAGCTCTTTCACTAATTTCCCTTATAAATTGTTTAACTTTATTATGTCTGAGTTTCTGCATCTGTCCAGCCAACTTGGTAAATTCTGGCCTGCTCACCCTAAAGAAAAAGTAAATTAATGTATATAAGAATACATTGAAACACATGCAGTCGTATAAAAATGTAGTATGTATCATAGCATAAAGTGCTCACAGACAAATGAAATTAGACTGAATTTTGGACTTTTAATGGAATGAAAAATAAAGAAGCAGAGTTGAGGTTTCAACTTCAGTTGCCCAACCCCATCACCTGGGAGCTGGGTAACCACCATGTTATCTTTTCTCTACCATGACCAAACAGAGAACACATGATGGCCTTAGTTTCCTCTTGAGTAAAGTGACTGTACAAATTAGATGACCTTCCAGTTCTTTTAACCTGGATATCTATCTGTATTTAACATTATTTGGATAGAGTGGTAACTTTTATGGCATAAAAAACATCCTGGAAGGGTCATAATTTGATGGTCTGAATTTCTTCAGTTGTCTCTTCTGTGATCAGCTTACTTAAAGCATCACTTGCATAGCACGCACACACACACACACACACACACACACACTGCTTAATACAGTTTTTTTCTTAATCTGCCAAATCTGTCCCCCCTAAAACCAACTTGTTCCCCAATGTCTGCTGAATCTTTTAACCCTAAAACCAATTTGTTCCTCAACATCTGCCATCAAGATCCACACAGAAACCACCTTCCATCAAATAATATCTACATTCAAACCTGCAGAATAGCAATCTTCTTGTTTCTTACTCAGAATTTTGCTTTCTTCCATGAAGAAGCAAGTTTTCATTCATGATTTGCCTAAAAATTTCTCACTTGATTCTGGTGCAGCAGATATCCACTCCAGCAAACTGTCTAATCAAATTTTATTCTCTATTAGGAGCCATCTGTTTGCTGATGATGACTGTTTGTTTTTTACTTTAGTGCGATCCATTTTCATTCCTTCATCAGTTTTATCATACCACCTGCACTTCCCATTTTTCCAGCTCATTCCTTCCTTCCTCTTGTGTGGGTGAGGAAAGAAACAAGAGTGTGGACAGCAGGAGGCTGCTGTACTCCAAGCAGAATACTTAAGGCTCAAACTCCTCTCTCTGACTGATTAGAATGCCTCTCTCCTCAGGTAGTCCAAGTCTTCTCTACTTTCTGCCCAGTATTTAAGCTTCCCCAGAAATCTGTGGCCTTTCAGGAGACTTTCTTGCAGCAGAAAAATAAGGTGCTAAATTATTGAAGTCTTTCACTTTCTATAACAAGAGATTCACAGTTATCTCTCCCTCAATCATTGCTTTCATTCTGTGCCTGGGGGTTGACTGGTACATAATAAAGATGAAACCCAGTCTATGTAGTTGATTGCTTTTGGGTTAAACTCTATTACATAAACATCTTCTATGTGAAATTTCCAACATAATTTGATACTAAACATGTTAGTATTGGATAACCCATGTTATGTGGTTTTTTTCATTGTCTTCATATATTCATCTGCATGAGAGTTGCCTGTCCTGAATCCTAACCATCCACTAAATGGGAACTTGGTAGCATTTTTAATAGATGTTTCCTTTAGGTAAAGTTCCCTACAAGTTGTTTCTGATGTATCTAATCCTATTTTTACTTCAAAACTGAAATGAAACCCTGTCCTTGTGAAGCTCTAGATGAGCCTCACTCCATCAAAATTCTGTTGTATTTATTATGTGCACAGCGCATTTGACACTTAAATAACATTAAAAATGAGTCCACATAAGCTGCTCTTTTGTCCCTGGTCCTTTTCAGACCAATGACAGTATCTTAAACTTCTTGGTGGTTCCAAGCTCTGTGTCTTATGCATATAGGTGCTCAATAAACATTTATGGATTCGTTATTCATTTATGTTTGGACTTATTTGTGAGGTTGAAATGTTCGATAGATCTACTTTTTGACCTTTTCAGTTATCGTTTTTTTTTTTTTTTTTTTTTGGTCAGTGGTTTTGATTACCCAGGTGCACTTTTACCATCAATAGGTTATATCTATAAATAGAAGTCTAGAGACATTTATAATTTGTTTGGGAAAAGAATTAAAAAATTCAGATTTTAAAATTGCAGATGAATATTGTGCTAGTGATTAGCTGTGGCCAACATATTTTGAAGCAATTTATCAAGCTAAGAAAAAGACAACAATAGAGCCATCCCTTATGACCACAATTTCAATGGCTTCCTGCAAAAATAGCCATTTTAAAGTTTTTGTTTCCTTCTTCTTTTAATCTCTCATGTTATGAATAATATTTAGTTGAACTCCCAAAGCAGCTGAGGAAAGAAAATCTTTGGGGTTGATTTTGGATAAAATATGAGACATTTACTTGTGTGAATGTTAATCTCTGAAGGCTTCAATACAATCTTTTGTTCTCTGGGTTCTTGTGTCATTCAAAGATTTAAATTTAAACACCAATATGTTTTTGACCACAAGAAAGCCCTCTGAAACACCTAAGTATGAAAGGTTTGGTTATTAATATCTATAGTATTTCATTATTTTAATTACCATCTCAGCAATTCCCAGTGGGTAATATTGGCATGTGGTTGTCCTGCCTGTACTTCTATGGAAAATTCACAGAATCATCATCCTGATGTTACACTATTGTGGTTCATTGTCTCTCTGAACTTTTTATTCTATTTATATTTGCTTAGTAACCAAGTTATAATTGTTTAAAATTTGTCCTAATATTCTCTGTGTCCTTTTGATATATCATTTCAAGACACTAAGTGAGACTTTGTCCTGACTTCTTATCAAAAGAGTTAAAACTCTACTTCCTGTACTCTTGGCCTCATAAAATCCTTTCTTCCTATGTATTCCAAAATCTGACTGATCACAAAGCATATTCATAGATCTAAAAATGGGTATGTTGTCTTTAAACCCACAAATACTTACACTCTATCAAAAGTTTTATCAGCTATAATTCCCTCTTATAATTGTTTTTTAAAAGTCCAAACTAAGTTATTTTGCTCTGGTTGAGGCATGTTGGCTGATTTTTAGACTTGGATGAATTTCATTGTAAATTGCTGTTGGATGTGACTGGAGTACCCAGGAGCTGTCAGGATGGCTCAGTGATTTAACGTTGGTGTCCTGCAGCTTTGACTGTAATCAGCAGATGCTGTGGTATTACCATAAATGTTTTCCTAACTGCTTCTGTCAAAAAGAGAAAATTCTTCCTGCACCAAGTGTTCTGCTTCTGATTAAATTCAGTTTGCCTTCTTTTGCATAATTAATGTCCCATGATGATCTCTAACCTTTTGTTTTTAATATTGCCTCTTGGTCTAGACTCACTCATTACAGGGAAGCTCAACTAAGAGCAGACAAAGAGAAATGGATGGTGCTTTTACATGAACCCCCAGCACCTCTGCGGCTCTGAAGTCGTTACTATTTTATATACCATGACTTGTCAAAGATCATGAAAGGTTCTGGTCTTTGCAATGTTTTTCATTGTTGTCCTAGTGCTCTGTTCTACTTCAGAAGGCTATTTCTATAATGCTTTGGTGCACATGGTTTTGCCTGAGGATGTGTGATGATAGGGTCTGCTTTAGAATGTGCTTATCCTGGTTGTGTAAATTGATAAACCTCTGACACAAGTCAGGCAAAAGCCTTCCTATTCTCCAGCAAAACTTTCTGTACTTCTAACCCGAAATAACTCAGGGATTGTATTTGCTTCAACAAAGTAAATGTGTATAAAACATAACTATGTTAAAAATGAATACCTTGTTTTGTCAGTGAACATATTTTATACGTTATCTCAGTGGGAAAAGATCCTTACTTTTATTAAATAGCAGTACCTTTTCCTGAAGAACCCAAAGTGCTTTCCTATTTGTTCGAACCTCTGAGAACTCTTGCCTGACAGCCACCTGTGAGCCAAATTTTTCCTCTTTCAAGTAGAACATTGATATGAATAGATATCCTCTGTGATTTTATTCTTACAGTGTAAGATAAGAGGTGTATATAACATCTCTAAGGTACTAAATAAGCCCTGTAGTAACTGCCAAATTTACAACTTAGAACTAGCCTGTAATCACATTATCTGAAGTTAGAGTTCTTCCAGTTCCCTTTGTTTCAGAAAAAGAGAGCGCCACATTTTCTGGGGTTATCTACTTCTTTCTCCTGTAGCAGATTCCACCAACAAATATTTGTAATATTATTTTTAGCGTCATTTTATTTGCTTATAGAATGAAATACCTTTCGAATCAAAAAGGATCTTAGAGATCACAAAGTATTTATTTTATGGCTGATGAAGCTGAGTCTAAATATATAAAGTCACATGCAGTGGCACATTTAGTTTGGGGATTGCCAACTTTTAACTACTGCAGTGTTAACTTGGACTATAGATTTTAGTTTATCTCAGATTAAAACCAAATAAAAGAGAAACAGGGATTTTCAAAATAATTGTAGCAATCCCCACAAATATTCCACATAAAAGCAAAATTTATGATCAGTAGAACTTTATTTTTTCTTACTCAAACTGTTACTACAAAATCTTTAAGCCTGTAGCTGCTTAGTTTTGCTGGATCTCCTGCAGCTCAAGTATATTCTTTTCTCCCGCAAAACCAACAGTGATACCACGTTTCCATCTCTATGTCTTTATTTACCATCTCCCTGTATTACAAGAGAGCCCCCGCTTTCAACAGAACAACTAACCCATGATCCAGAAGATGATACCATACCCCTTGAAACTGAGACTTTCACATTTTCATTCAGGTTCTGTCTTTTCCTTGCTCTGTCACTAAAGTAATCCACTTAACTTCTGGGCTCAGTGTTTTTGTTGGTATATGGAGATAAGCAATAGTCACCTCACAGGAGGATTCAGTGGATGCTCTGTGGGCTAATATATCCACACACCTGCTTCTTTGAGACCTATATTTGATAGCCAGCAAGAACGTGGAAAAAGCAAGAATACAAGAACAAGACGGCTTCAGTGTGATTAAATAAGGATTTCAATTGTTCTTCTTAGTCTGTTTTTCATTCTCATTTATTGATGAGCATAATGTATTCATTACTACTCAGATTTCACAGATATTTCAATATATTTGAAGGTACATTTCAAGACATTTGAAGATTAGAGTAGAAGGAAGTCCCTTTTAAAAGCACCAATATTTAAGAAAATGTGAAATATTTCTTTGACTCTAAGAAAAGAAAATCTCCTTTCCACCCTTCACCCCTACACTCCCCAATAAACTTTTCATAAATTCTTTCTTTCCTTGATAACTCCAGGTGCCCTGAAATCCTCAAACTTGATTTTAAGCGTATTCCTGTTACCATGCAGTAAGAAAGAGCTGTCAGGTTGTTTTAAATGACACAGAGCTGTAATTCATACGTATTACAGCTGCCATTCTCATAGGATATATTATTCTGAATCTGGATATCCACCTACCTTATCCCAAGCAAATTAGCACATAAATAGACATCATAGGATGTATCATTGTAACCATGAATTTAATACTACATGTAAACATAAACCAGTTTGCTGATGAGATAGATTACACTGAAAGCCTCAGAAATGAAAGTTGTTAATTTGTACAACATTGAAAGACATATGTTGATCAGTTATTCCCAAAGCTTCCATTGACTCTGTTTTAACCCAGAGTTATCAATCTTTTGTAGTATCTATTACTAATCTATCTGCTGTAACCATCAGAAAAGAGGCCCAAACCCAGCCCTTTTCAAGATTTGTGATGAGTGTGATGATCTGTACTTTTCAAAGAGCTTTTGCTTATGTCGTTTTTGTCATAAAACTGCTTTGTAGGTTTAGCTTGTTTAATCATCCCCAGTAAACAAAGAAAGGTGCTGAGGTGTAAAGAGATGAAGAGCATTGTTTCAGGAGATCAAAAGTAAATGATAGCGCCAAGAAGGAACCCTTGCAGTTTTTCCTTTTAAGTATAAACTAACCCCATAATACAACACCCTCTGATCTGAGCTGTCACAAATGTACAGTTTGCAACTAATCAGATGGGCCGGGGGAAATTGTTTTGGTTCTCTTTCATGTAAATCCATAGAACAAACAAATCAATAAGCATACAGCTTGATAAACAAAAAGGTTGTTCCGTGACAGAAAGCTCAGTTAAAACCAAATCTGAGGAGACAACAGATGCTTCCCAACCTTGCTTCCCACAAAAGGGTTTTTAATTTGCCTGGGATATTCAGAGTTCTCTTCAGAAGGCCCGGAAGAAAGCCACAGCAGCAAACCGAGAACATTGTCAGAGTCTCACAGATGATAGCTGGCTCGGCAGCCTTGATTTTGTTCCCCCCACAGAATGGGAATACTAATCACAACTTCACTGGGTATGTCAGAATTAACAGGAGAAATGTTATTCAAGTTCCTCCTCATGTCTGGCACACACACAGGCACATTATGTAAGTGGTAGCATTGCCATCATCACCATTTGGATTAAGACCTAGTTTCAGACTGACTGTGAAAAGAATGGGAAACTGGAATACTAATCTCTTAGGAGAGGCCCAGGTGGAATGATGAATTCGTTTTATTCTTCTCCCTTTAGTATAGCATTGACAACAAGGAGAGTAAAAAGAGGTTAACCTCTGTGAAAGAACGTTACAGGAAGCCACTACTTTTAATGACATCTGGGATAAACATGTCTCAAACTCAGGACTTCTGATTATAAATCTATGTCCTCTTTCTTAGGTTGCTCTTCAAATTCTTCCCGATTCATCCTTTATAAGCTCTTCCAGATTTGATCACGTCATGCCTGCTTTTCTACATATCCTCCTTTTTACTTCCTGCCACTTGTCTTTCAATGAGTCCCCTAAATATCCTAGTTCATTAGTTTGCATCAGAAGGTTTCCTCTAATTAGTTCCTGCTACCTTCACATTGCTTACGCTCCTTTGTTCATCATCTACTGCTACAGATGACACGCCACCCCCAGCCCTATGTATTTTCTTTTGGAATCTAACACAACCATGGGACTTAAACATTTGTATTTAGTATTTAAGACAAAATGGACCCTAATTTTGCTGAAAGTCATAACAGATACCAGATTCGATGCTGCCTCAAAAAAAAGTGAAAGGTTTGAGTGACTACTCAACGCAATCCAAGCTGTTCTTACTGTTTCTACTTGTTATATAGGGAAAGTAATAAGCAAATCTTTCTGTGGATAGAGATATATGAATGTGGTTAGATTGTAGGCTTCCTGAAGGCAGGGACTGTGTCTGTTCATTCTCTCCTACATCCCTGAAGCGTAAAGCAGCATGGCCCACTCTACATGCTTTTGACTAAATGAATGAAAGCATATTCTTCGTTTTTTGTCTTGCAGTACACCAAAGAATTAGGAAACATTGTCCTCTTGAGTGTAGAATCTTATGATGAAATATGACACATCTGCACGTAAAGTACTGCTTTTACCACAAAGAATGGGAAGTACGTAGACTCTACTTTGGGTAGTTTATGGTCTTATCACTAGACTTGAGTATGCGGCAGGGGCACAAAAAACTGTAACGCCAGGCTAACCCAGATACAAATCATATGAGAGAAACACAATACTAGGTGCCATTGCTATGTTTTGGAAAATCAGGAGGTCATATTTCATTGAGATTTGAGGGATCAAAGATTATTATAGACAATGATTCAGATCAGGGAATAGGGGAATAGAGAGGGAGTCATATTATATGAGAGTTTAATGCGGTATTTTTATATAGAGTTTGCTGCATAAGTACAGCTAAAAAATTTAAAGGCATTTTAAGAAATTGCACTATTTCCTAATAGTATCCTAAAGCATAGATTACTAGTGAGAGAACACTGTATGCTAAAACTTTAACCTTTAAAATAGAATGGAGCCAGGCATGGAGGCTCACACCTATAATCCCAGCTACTCAGGAGGGTAAGGGGAAAGGATCAGTTTAGCCCAGGATTTTGAGGCTACAGTAAGCTATAATGATGCCACCGCACCCCAGCCTGGGTGACAGACAAGACCTTGTCAATAAATAATTATTAAATAAATAGGAGATGAAGATTTTTGTGATTAGCTCGTTTTTGTTAAAAAAACAACTGAAAAATAATTTTATGATGCTGACTCTTGGTATTAATTGGGTAGTATTTGTTAAAATGCGAGAGTTTTATGTATAATGTCAAAATAACTAGCACCTAATGTTTTCTAATGTACTATTGAACCTGGGACATAGATTTTGCTGCTTTTGTGAGTAGATATACAGCAAAGATAAGTATGGACAGTACTCTATCATATAAGCAGAAAACCTGGAAATTAATATGGCTTTAACTAGAGAGCTCACTAGACTTTTAGGATATTTGTCAAAAGCAATGAGTAAAAATGAAGTGTCTCATAGTTTTCTTTTGGTTCCTTGTACTGATACAGAAATACTTCCTGCTTCTTTAACAGCATTTACGGTTTAAAAATGTTATTAAAGTGCTATAGTTTGGAGCCAGGAGCTGAATTGAATGACTTCAGCTTGAATAAGAGCTCCACCCTAACTTGGCTTATAACTAGGACAGGTTTCTTAATCCCTCAAAGCCTCCTTCCTTATTGTGAATTGGAGAGTTTACAAATTATTCTTGCTTAGGCTGTATAATGATTTTCATAAAGCACCTTGTGCAAATTTGGCACTTAGTAAGTGCTCTAATGTACTAGTATTGTGTTTTTATTGAGTCTTTTGTAAAACATAGCCTGAAATGGAAAAAAAAAAGCCTTAAAATAGTTATTTTGTGAATAGTGTAGTGAGAAACTGAACATAATTTTGTTACAATGAAATTTGAGTTCCTTATTTGTAGATTGTGTTATAGGCGAAAGTTTTTATTATTTTTAAAAATCTTTTTGTTTTTGAGAGAGGGTCTCACTCTGTTGCCCAGACTGGAGTGCAGTGGTGTGGTCATGGCTCACTGCAGTCTCAACCTCCAAGGCTTGAGCCATCTTCCCACCTCAGCCTCCCAAGTAGCTAGGACTACAGGTGTGTGGCACCATGCCCTGGCTAATCATTTTTCTTAATTTTTTGTAGAGATGGAGTCTCACTCTGTTGCTCAGGCTGATCTTGAAGTCCTAGGCTCAAGCAATCCGACCATCTCTAATTCCAACTGTAATTCCTAAGTGTTGGAATTACAGGCATAAGCCACTGAGCCCGCGTTTATTGTTTTTTAACAAAGTATTTGTGGCGTGTCACATGATAAACCTCATTGGAAAGATAAGGAGTAATACACCCCCATTATAATAAATCTTTAATAAGGAAAGCTATAACTGTATACAATAAGATTTGTATATACCAGGAGAAAACAGGCAAGAGATTAGGTTAGATAAGTAAAATGATTCAGATTGGAAGGTTCATAAGGATTGCATTACCAAATGGGCTTGATAAAACTACAGAACACATTGCTTCCATGTTCTGCTCAAAAGAGTGGTCTTTGATATCATGAGATTTCATTAATTGCAAAGGTTTCTAGATTCCATTATTGCAATGTTTTCTTTCCTCTTTCAAATAAAATGAAAGCCAACAGAGAAAAGTAGTACCATTGCAAAATCTAAGACCTTTAGAAATAGCATAATTAATTAGTAAACATATTATTATTATTATATCATAATAGTTTTAAGTGAGTATACTCTGTTCTATATTTTTTAAGTTACTCAGGGTACTATAATGCCCAGTAAAATTTAATGATTGGTGATAGGTGTAGCCGTCTGACCTCTAGTGGCTATAGCTTATAGCTGCATTTTAGTTGATTGAGTTTAAAAAAAAATAAAGACTAAGTAAAGAAGTCTTCTTAGATCCTAACAATAGAGTTCTACAACTGAGTGTATGATTAGCTTCCCTGAAGTTCTGCTGGTCTGATTGTTGCGGTACTACCTCAAGGAACATGGTTCAGAACCAACTTTGTGAATCTATGTGTTCAAATGCTTGCCATGTGTCAGCAGATCCTGCTCTGAGGCCCAGCAGCCAAGCCATCTCTACAGCATCTTTTTAAATAGACATTCTTAAGTTAATAGCAAGCTCTCAACATTGATATTCAACAACACTTCATAGGCTGTCATGAAATGTTTTTAAAATACTGATAGGATACTTGTATATGACCATGTATATTTTTTTAGATAGCTATATGAATAATATATCTTTCCTAATGTATAGTTGTGTGTGTTACTTAAATATCTTGGGGTTTAAATTGACAGCATTACTGTTCCTCATATACTCCACCATGTTTTTGAGACAACTCTTCTGAGTTCAGCGTGCTGCTTTTGACCAAGAAACAGAATGGAATTGACCAACAGTTTGAGGACATAAACCTTCTGATTATATTGAACCATTGAACTAATAGATGCTGCATTTACTATGATACCCCAAATTGAAAAAAAGTAGGAAAATTTGTATTTAGAGTTGAAAAATAAAAAAGAGAACATTCTGCCATGTGATAGTAACATATTTTTCTTTGTCTTTAACATAAACCATACTGTAATACTTGATGTAATTTTTTAATGCGTTGTGTCTCCACTGAGAATTCTTATTTCTCTCAGTAGTTTAATGAATTGCTAAGTATTTGTAGCCAATATGGGTCTCCAGTATTTTTTAAATTTTAAATACCATATGGATCGTAAGATTCCACACACTTTTTAAGGCTTCTGTGCTAACACTTGTAGCTCTTTTAAGAGGATGTATGTGAAATGGAACAACAGTTACTATCTCTTGTCCTCCTTATCCATTTTCCTGCTGTCAGCACCTTCTTTAGCTTACCAGGAGTACTATACTCTAATTTCTTTCTTTTCTGCCCTCTGTATGATACATTTCCAGTCTTTGTGTTTTGTGTTACCATAGAGACAGGAGATGCTCCAAAGCTCAAAGCCCCGAGAAGACAGACTGGAAGCAGGTCTTTGAGGAAACAGTCCCTGTTGACAAGGGAAGCCTGAGGCAAGAATCCAGCAATAAACGGGAAAAGGGGAATTGTGTGGTCCAATCTGATTGTGTGTCCGCAGTCTTAGGAAGCACAAGCTCTGCCAATGAATGCTGTGTTAAGATGAGTCGTTTACAGAAACCAATTTTACAGAGACCTTAGTGCAGCCTGGGGTTTCATAGGAATCAAACTTGGTATTTTATTTGCAAGAAAACAACTGAAGTGACATTGACCTCTTCCTTTTACTTTTCTCCTCATTAAAAGGGAGCCGCTTCTAAGAAAGGTCCTCTTTGCCTGGCTTATTTTGCTGATCAGAAATTTCACCTTTAAAATAAAGGTTCATATTCTTCAACTCAGCCAAAACCATGAGAAGTGAAACTACAGTTTGAGCGCAGGGGACTGTAAAACCAGCATTCAAATCATTGATCCAAATGTGCTCGTTATGGAAATAAGGAGTTTCTATTTATCCTAAGTTGTCATGTAGTCATGTACTGCCTTCATATTGTAGATAACTTAAAGCTTTTAAACATTTCTCTGTATTTAATGAATTGTTATATTTCCTACTGTATTAACTCATGCCATACTTGTTAATATTTTTATTTAGGAGAAGGCTGCTAAAAGATTTTAAAATAATACAGATTTTTTTTCTCTCGTATTTTTCTTAGAGATGTGATGTAAGGCCCTGCAGGGAAAGAAGGAAGAAGAGAAAAATGAAAAATTTAACAACAAAACAATGTGAAATAGAATTTAAAAGCACAGATGTTTAGTGAATTACCTTTAAAGCCAATTTCTTTTTTAGAATGGAAAAAGATCCATGCTCAAGTTGTTTCCTGGATTTTTTTTCACAGATCTAGCAGTCTAAGCAGGGGAAGAATTCAGAGAAATTCAGAGAACATCAATATTTCTTCCTAGGTTATCTGCACAAAATTGTCCTTTGAAGGAAGAAGACCACTTGCCTAAATCTGTAAACAGAAAGAAGGATGAGTAGGGTTCTCTCACTTTCCTCAAACTGACAGTAGGAGGCAGTGGTGTACTAGCCTGAGCTATTCTCTTTAGGGTAATGTCTATGACTCATGCCAGATTTCTTTTTTTCGCTCATTTTCTAGAAATACATGAAATAAAATCTTAGAAATAGTTTCAGATTTCATAATGAAGCTTGGTATCATCAATCTAGTACAAGATAATGCTGCTATGCTATGAATAGAACAATAAAAAGAGGCCAGTCTATCAGCTTCTGATAGTGGCAACTCTGTGAACCTCACCCCCATGTAGGTCCTGATCCAATATGAACAGGAGACTAGCATGGAATAAAGGTCAGTCTCATTTTGAAAGGAAGGAGAATTAGATTCAGTAAGTTAGATCCTCCTAATTTTCATTGATTTACTAAAATATGTTCAGAACTAGTAAATAAAAGTAGAAGAGTCTCTGAATGCTAACCCAGTCTCCCCATGCCTAGATAGCTGGATGAAGAGATGCCAAAACATAGTAGCAACAGTAGGCTTGTCATTATTAGCATTCAGATTTTGTGAATATATTTTTAATCTTTAGCCTTTGTCTATTTTGCCATTTATAAAAGGCAAAATAGGATTTAGGATTTACCTAAATCCAAATTACCTAGAAATGTATAACTATTCCTTCCTCTTTAGATGAAACAAAATCACAATGAAATGCTAAATATTAGAACAATTCATTTTTTACTTGATTGTTTATCATATACACATATTCAACTCAAGATAATGTATAGATAACAGCACTGTGAAAAACTCCAGGTTCTAGACCTGTGCTGTCCAATACCGTAGACAGTAGCCAGGTATGGCTCTTAAGCTCCTGAAATGTGGCTGGTCTGAATAGAGATATGCTGTAATTATGAAATAGACATTTGATTTTTGCAGACTTAGTACAAACAATGCTAAAGATATTAATATATTTTTGCTGTATATGTCAAAGTGATAATATTTGACATTGGGTTAAATAAAATAGATTATTAAAACTAATTTCACCTGATTTTTTTTCAATGTTTAATATGGCTTCTAGATATTTTTACCTTGCATGTATAGCCCACTTTTCTGACTCTCATTAAATTTCTATTGGACAATGCCATTCTAGTCTCAATGTTGAGCCCTAAAGGTACCCAAAAAATGTGCAGTAAACCAAAATGATATATAATCAGCTTAATTTGTATCCAGATAATATTACTGCAAAGTGTTTTCTTTATTGAAAAAAAAAAAGGTTTAATTTAAAACATTAAGTGCAATAAGAATAAAACAAAGATACCTGCCTTTATAGAGCTTATGTTATAGCAAGTTAGGTCACAGTTAGATGGATATGAATTGGATTTCTTACTACTTGAATATATTTCTGTGTTTACATATGGCTAATGTAGTATTTATGTAGTAACAGGCCAGGGAGAAGTAAAGGAACATTCCTATGTATGTACTCATATATAAAATTATTTTATTATAAAATGGTTATCAACACAAATGTATCCCAGGATTGAATTCTCTAATGAATAAAAACATTATTTTAAGCAGATTCTTATTAAATGTATACCAAAAATCAACCTGAAGTATTAAGGCTACATGGAAATTTTTTCAAAGAGTCTATGAACATATAATTCCATTGTTTTATAGTACTGGACACCCTAGGTGGCTTTAGTTTTTTCCCCAGAATTTTGAACTACTAAGCAGATCTTGTTTTGCATGTTCATTATAGAAATGACAGGCTCCTAAATGTTTCAAGGACTTAGCACCTAGCATGGTGGGCTAAACCCTCATTGAATTAACTAATGAATTAACCATAATTTCAGGTCATGATCACCAAAGGAACAGTTGTGATCACTGAAGGAATAGCTATTTGGCTTGGAGAAGAAAAGATGGAGGGAATATAGTATCTGTCTTCAAATAGTGGAAGGGCTGGTGAGTAGACGAGGAATTGGACTTAATATGGCCCTAATGGAAAAAAATCAACAGTCAGTGACTAAGATTTCAGGGAAATAAACACTGGATAAATATAAGGTAAAACATGTAACTGTTAGAGCTGACCAAAGGTGGACTACATTGCCTGATGAGATTGTGAGGAAATGACTGGAGGTTTTCAAACTGAGGCTGGACAGCCACTTGATAGGATGCTAACTAAACATACTTCAAGCATTGGCTAGGTGGTTCCGCCAAGTAACAAGGGCTCTTTCCATTCGATTCTACATTACACGATCTACATTACATGATTCTGCGAATCAAAATGAAATGAAATAGAAATAGTATAAGTTATTCAGAAGAAATACCTGCATATTTGAAATGTCTAATAAATGTTGAAGAAGTATAAGAAATAAAGGAACAAACTTAAAAGCACACTATGTGATGAGACTTAGAAATGGCTTCAGAAATATGTTTCGGTCCTAAAGTATTTAAAAATAGTTAGCTGGTTAGTTTCTAATACAGTTCCCAAGTTATTAGCACTGGGAATCAACCTCTCCCCAGCCTCTTCATCCTTGGAAAATGCTCTTTACACTTCACAGCATGTCTGCTTCCCATGGCCTAATCACGTGCCCCCAGAACCAAGAGGGCCGACGATTTGGACTGAATTTTCCAGAGGCAAAGAGCAAAGGCTATGTGGCCTTGGCAGTTCATAGACTTCTCTAAACCTCAATTTCCTTATCTATAAAATGTGCTTGTTGGTACCTGCACTTTAGGATTGTTGTAAATATTTTTAAATAGCATGTAAAGGCCAGGCACAGTGTCTCACACCTGTAATTCCAGCACTTTGGGAAGCTGAGGCAGGAGGATCATGGAGGTAGAAGTTCTAGGTGAGCCTGAGCAATATAGCAAGACCCTGTCGCAATTTTAAAAATTTAAAAATAAGCCAGGCCTGGTGATATGTGCCTGTAGATGTAGCTACTCTGAAGGCCAAGATGGGAGGATACCTTGAGCCTAGGAGTTCAAGGCTACAGTGAGCCATGCTGGCACCACTGCACTCCAGCCTGAGCAAGCAACACAGCAAGACCCTATCTCTAAAAACAAAAGAAAACAAAATAGCATGTAAAAGGTTTATAAGGTATGTAGTAAGTGTTTCATACTGTCAAACCATACCCTTATATTATTTCTTTACCCTCTCCCTCATGAACCCCCAGATCAAATTACTTGTGACCTGGTATGACAAGCCATTACATACTTTAGAAAGATTTACTTAATATCTGCCAAGCTACCTCCAGGTGACCACAAGTGCATAGTAGTTCGAGACAGCTGTCAATAGCAAATAGCATGACTGATAAACAGATGCCATGGTTGGTTTCAGTATGTTAGTATGAAGAGCACGAAAGTATGGTTTGAGAATGTGTTATTTGAAGTAGTAATAGGGCATATGTAGGAATGTGTAGGGAGGCCATGGTGGATACAGTACTAGAGCTCTTGTCAGGGCCGGAAATGCAAATATGAGTCTTCTTCCTAGAGGAAGTGGCTGAAGCTGTGAGATCTTGATGGAGAGAAGGTAGAAAGGGCAGAAAAGTGGGCCAAGGATGTAACTGTGAGAAATGACCACATTAAGAGTTAAGATTGTTTGGTAGAGGTTGGGAAGGTAGAACAAATTACCAAAGAAGATTTAAAATGAGTCATCAAAAAGTAGGAGAGTAAGCACGGTCAAGGGCCATACCATGTTAGAGCCTGTTAACCAGCAATCTGAGGACTTAGTTTTGTCTCTGGCTCTGCCTGAAAGTTATGTCTGCTTTCTCAATTTCATGTCAAACAAGGTAAAAATATACCCATATTACCTATCTCAAAGGGCTGTTGTAAGAATCATATGAGTGGTTATACAGGGAAAGTGTTTGCAAACTATAGAAGAGCCGTACATAAAGATAATATGATCATATGGATATTATTAATTCCATAATAATGTTCAAAGTCACAAATAACATTCTACGTTGACTTCTAACACCAACTACTTGGGGTTAAGCCAGATTTCACAGGTCACAGTCCTCTAAAAGATTGCCTTCACTTCAGTATCAGCTGCAAATTTGAGGGTCCCTGAGTCACCCTCACTTTTGATCGCTTGGTTACAAATTCCGTGCTTCATACTACGCTCTCAGTTTCAATAATTTGCTAGAATGACAGAATTCAGGAAAGTACTATACTTACTATTACAGCTTTATTATAGCAAAAGAGTATAAATCAAATGCAGCCAAAGGAGAGACACATGAAGCCTCTACTGCCCTCAAAGACACATCACCCTCGCTGCACACTGACGTGTAAGGATGCACAGAGGATTGCCAGCCAGGAAAACTCATGTGAACATCAGTATCCTGAGTTAGCACTGAGGTTTTGCTTCTTAGGCACAATTAGTTGAATCATCAGGCACATGATAGAGCTCAAGCTCCCATACCTTTCTCCTGCTCAGAAATCAGGCTGATAATCATTTGGCTCAAAACCCCAACCCTCTAATCACATGACTGGTCTTTCTGGTATGGTTAAGCCCCATCCAAGGCATTCATTAGTATAAACTATCTAGGGGCCCACCATGAGTTACCTCATTAGCAAAAACTCACTTTAGGGCTTCAAACTATAGGTCTGAGAGGCCCAACATGAATAAAAACTTCCAAGGCTTTAGAGGCCACCTCCCAGGGACTGGGACAAAGATCAGCTGAATTCTTTGTTACACACATTCCGAAATGTTGAAAATGTAAGAGGAAAAGGAGGAATGAGTAAATGCCATTGAGTTTAGGAATTTTGATGCTTTTGGTAATATTGTAGGGAGCAATTTCAATAAAGGGATATGGATGAAAGCCAAATTAGAATTGCTAAGAATTGAGGGGAGAGATAAGAAAGAGAAAAGCAGATACAGAAAAGGGTATCCAACTCAAGTAGCATATTACAGATCAGAAAGATAAGCAGTCTATTTCCTTTAGAGGCTGAATATCCTGGGTGTCATTGTGCACAGAGCCTGCATCATCTGGAGCTTCCTTCTAGCCCTCCATTCAGTTAGAAAAACTCAGCATAGGAAACTGTGAGATGGCAGTGTTGTCTTTGAATTTTATTCAAAAGGTAGTGATACAGAACAAGAATGAATAGAAGTTTACATATGAGTTTCTGCAAATAAAGTTCTTCATCAATTGTCTCCTCTATTCAAGGATATCATTATCTTCTGCTTTGCCTGCTGTGTTAAGATAGGGGGAGTATTGTTTTGTTTAGTTGTTTCTATTTTTTGCATAATGGGTTTTAATAAGAGTTTCTGGCACCTCTAAAGGATTTTAACTATATGCAAAATGAACTTTTGCTCTTTGAATTATTTTTATATATTTTCAATACATAAGATAAACAGTGAAATGAAACTAAGGGAAGACAATTATTTATAGCGCCAGTAAATCAACAGGAAGGAAAACCACAGGGATATGGGCTGCCAGCGGCCACCACTAACTCCCATTATTGCATAGATTAAAAACATATATTTGTCACACACTTTACTATCATGTAGACCCAGTGGTGCTTTAAAAATTACATTTATGGGTCATTCTTTTCTTTCACCAAAGTAAAGTCATTGCTGGGGTGAAACAAAACCGCTACTTAGTAGGTCAAAGTAATAGTTAAAAGCAAAAGGTAAAGAATTGTGAGGAGAGACCAAATTTCAGGAACACGGAATAGATGCAGTCAATTTAGGACACCAGAGTTCTATATTCTTCCTCCTGTCAAGGCTGCCACAGACTCACCATTGACCACAAAAGACAGGAGCTCAACTTTATATTTCATCTGAGAGTTGGCACTCCTAAGAAGCCAGTGCCCATTAGAACCACAATGTGAAGAGGGATCAATACTGACTTAAAAGGAATAATGCCTCTTTCTGAACCATAACTGATATTTCCTGCAGCAGAGAAGGCTTCCCCAAGGGCCGTCCGCCAGGGCCTTAGCATTGCCTTCTTAGCTTAAGAAGCATAACAACTGTTGGCTGAAATATTTCCTCATTTACATGCCAAGTTGCATATATATATATACACACACACACATGTATACATATCTGTATAAATATAATTTTTTTGTCAGCAACTTTTCTAGTTTCCGGTTTCTTTTGTGTTTCTCAAGAAACCATAGAAATGTTAGCACAAGACGATTGAGTTTTTTAAGCTTTCTTTGTCATCAAAATCTATACTCTGCCAAAGGTCATGTGGGACCCAACACTAGATGTCGTTTAAGGCTTTTATTCTCATTTTTAATTCCAGTGGGTATCTGTATTTAAGAGGCATTTAACTCTCCAACAATGTTCAACTTTTAGTTCAATTTCAAAGAAAAGGCTGTGGTGGGGCTCTAGATTTAATTCTTACAGTAAGAATCCTATGAGGAATTAAATTGAAATAAGTAAGTCTTCCTCTCTTAAAGGAAAACAGCATGTATTCTCATCGTGTTTATTTCCACAGAAACACAAATACGAGATGTGTGAATTGCATTTTCATACTGAATTGGTACTAAGAATAGCAGCTGGTTCTTTGCCTATCAGTACTACAATCAACAGTGGCCCTGAATATTGGCAGTAGTCCTAGATATATTATACATAGAGATCAATTGTAATATCTTAAAGGGAAAAAAAGGCCTAGAATTCAATTTGTAAAATAATAAAATGAATTCCTCGCCTTGAAGAATTAATCATCCCACTTTGCCTTAGTATTTTTAGTTTCCATTTAAAAGTGTGTATGGTGAAGATTTGAGTTGAGGAGAAATAGAAGTGCTTGTCTTTTTATTGATACCCTAGCCTTACCTTTCATTGAGTCCATTTGTCCTAGGTATCATCTTGCATTTGTAACTGTCTAACTTCATATGAAAAGAGTGGGCCCGCCTGCCTCAAATTGCAATTTATTTATGCCTCTGAGCACCTGGATAGAGTATAGGTTTTTATCTAACTTACAGGGTTGTGGCATTCCCCTGTTGTTTGAAAGTCAACCATTTGGAAACTAAGTGCATGTTTTTGTATGGGATTTAGGTCTCCAGCCCGCACAAAGTCACCAATAACAAACTTTAAAACAATGGTAATAACAAAAGACACCTGGTTTTGACTCAGCATTACAATAAGATTTCTATATAAGAGTGAACTTCCAGGGTGAGCCAGCACAGTGGCCCACACCTGTCATCCCAGCACTTTGTGAGGCTGGGGCGGCTGGATAGCTTATCCCCAGCTTGGCAACAAAGCCAAGCCTAAAAAAAGTGAACTGCCAACTTGGGCACTTCCTCTACCTGCACTATGTCTGATTATAGTGGGATAGGCACTCCTGTCCAGCTTCATTTATCTGCTTTGCAGTTTCAGACCTGACTCACTCAGTTCTACAGTTTTGGTCTCCCATGGCTGAAGACAAAGCAAAAAGAAGCTGAGGACCAGAATGGGGGCTGTGGGGGTGCTGAGAGCTAATATGAGATCTGGGAGTGAAGAGTTGTTTTCTAGGAATTTCTAACAAAGCTATAAACATCGTTTAATAAAACCTTGCACACTTTCTTTTTTATTTCCTCAGTGGTCTCAGGAATGGCCTCTTTCCTTTTTACACTGTCTTGTCTGTTGCTTCTCATGAAAGATTCCTCACCTGAAACCACAGAGGAGATATATATCATCTTAGTTTTCCTCTATTCATTTTGTCCCTAAAGCAAACCCACAGCTATTTTGAGTTTTCTCAAAAGGATAGAAATGCTTTCGCCAGCCTTGGTCCATCCATTATTATTTACCTAAGTCTCCAAAGAAGTTCTAAGACCAAACACTAATAGAAAAACCCAGGCAATGCTAGGCATTTCATCCTTGGATCTGGTATAGATCAAGGAGTCTAAGACATTCAAATAGATATGCAAGCCTTGTTTTTGGCAGCATGCAGTTCATTAGCGACCTTGACAAGAACTGTTCCAGAAGAATAAAGGGTCAAAAGCATGATTGGAGTGGGTTCAAGAGAAAAATAGGGAGAGAGGAATTGAGAGAGTAAGTATGGGCAATTTTTCCAAGTTCCTATGAAAGGAGCCAAGAATTTAGATATTAGCTGGAGCAGGATGTGGAGACAAATAGAGATTCCCCCACCTCCTAAATTTATGGTTATTAGAGCTTGCTTCTCTACTGAAGGGAATGAACACCTGGAAGAAGAAACCTTTACAATGCAGTAGAGAGAGGGCAAAGCAGCCAGAGGATGTCCTTGAGCAGACAAGCAAAAGTCACATCCATCACTCACCTTGAGGGCTATTCTCAGAGGGGAGCTCGGAAGGTCGATTCATCCTAACAGGAGGGGTGGATGTATGTGTGTGCAGTAGGCAGATAATAGGTGTTGGGGAAGCAGTGAGGCACGTGCAGGAGCTCTCTTCCAATTGCCTCTATGAATGAGTTAAATGAGAATGAGGGAGGACATGTTGGCTGTTTGAAAGAGAGGAGAAAGTGAAATAATAGTTGTCCCGGAGAATGGAAGAGTGAATGGACTAGGGAATTGTAGTGGGATGAAGGTTGTGCTTTTGAAGTTCGTAGTCATGAATCTAAGTGAAAGCAGGAAAGAAAAGGAGGGTATGTGTGGCCTTGGACATACCGTGTGGAGGCAGTTTGCATAGGTTTACTATCTGCTTTACAAAGTCGTTGTGAGAATTTAGTGTGTCAGAGGCATTTTGAAGTATAAGTACAGGACACCATTATTATAAAACTTAGCTTTGAATGACTTAGCACTTTTCTTTGGCAAAAAGGTTTTCATATTTCTTTAAGACAGCCTCAGTACCTCTAGAGACAGCATTTGGCATCTACCACTGATTTACTCCGTAACTAAGCCTAAGCAAACGACTTACCCGCCTTTTGCTTTTACCCCTCTATCTATATGCTGAGGGTGAGAATGTTTGAAGTGCAAGAAATGCTTCATAAATAAAGGTACTAAATAAATACAGGCTATTCATGAGATGGTATATATGTATGCATTGTGTGTATATACACATACACATAACACGCACGTATATATTCATATACATATGAATGTTTAATAATTTGCCTGCCAAGTTTATTATTGCTCTGATGGAAAATCATTGACTTTAAAAAAACCTTATTAGAAACTTTCCTTCTTGGTTCCATTCAGGAAAGAAATTAATGTAATTACTATTCAAACTAAAGTTTATCTTGTGTCATAGAGTGTGGAAATAATTTCTTTACCTGACATATTTATTGAGCACCTACTTTGCACCAAGGACATTCTAGGCACTAAAGCTATAGCAATATTTAAAACAATATCCCTACTTTCTTGGAGTGCATACATGTTCACCTTAATGCATGCACACACACACACATGCATGATACACACACATACACACACACTTCATATTTTGACTAATTTAATATCTTCTTTGCCATTAGACATTTAATTAGAGTTGTCCAGTGGCAGGATAAACTGGTTTGTTGGAGACACCATCATAACGAAGTGGTTTGTGAGAAATCAAGTGAGCAAAGATAGGAACATTTTGGGGAAGGAGCAATAAGGTGGGCAACATTCTGCATTTAGCTACAAATGCAGCTTTCAAGCATTCTGTGGGACAGAAGGGTATGTGCTAGGAAAAAAAAAAGGATACGGTCATAGGAACTGCAGGAATACCACATCCACTATGCTCTTTCCAGCAAACACAGTATGTACATTACAAGCTACAGAGCATACCCTCCTTTAAGAGAAAATCACTGCTCTATTAGATTTTGATTTTTGAGTAACAAAAACCACCTGATATAGAAGGTGAAAGAAAAGGTGTATTTATTTTCTTCCAGCAGCTAAAAGGTAATCATACTTCTAAAATTTGTTGAGATTGTCCAAGAAAGTGTGTAAAATCCTCATCCATCACTGGAAGCCCCTGGTCAGGAAATGACAGTGCAGTAAATATCTTCAGCAGCCACCTTTTAATGTACAAGCTGTTTTCAGTTGGAATTTTCAGCACTCACATAAAACATACTGTCATGAGTGACTGCTTGTGCTCCAAAGTCATTACTATTGGGACAATGGAACATCTCTCAGAGAATAACCAGAAAACTTTAAATGTCATGTCAGGTTTGCTGAAGCCATTTTCAAGCCCCGTTCAAGGTTACGTGAATATTGAAGGTGTCTGTTTTTTAAAAGTCATCATTATCATCACTTACCAATAAAAGAATGTATGTGTGTATGTATATATATATATACATGCATGTATTTATAGATGTGTATATTCTTGACAATTACATGTAACATTCTGGTTTGCTAGGAAGTCTTAATTATTTGTGTGCCAAGTTCATTATTTTTTTGAAGGAAAATCGACTTTTAAAATTCTTATTAGAAAACTTTTCTTCTTGGTTTCATTCAAAAAAGAAATTTATCTCATCATTATTTCAATGAATGTTTATCTTGTGTCACAGAATATGGAAATAATTTATTTATCCAACTAATATTTATTGAGAACCTACTTTGCACCAGGGCCATTTTAGGCCCTAAAGTTATAGCAGTATTTAAAGTAATGTCCCTGCTGTCTTGGAGCAACACATTCTAGTAAGACAGACAATAGACAAGTAAGCAAATATGTGATATGTCCAGCCGTCATGAGTCCTGTCAAGGAAAACATGAGGCGGAAGGATAGAGCAGTGCAAAGAGCAAATGCTGTTTTAGATGAGCGGCTAGGGAAGGCCTCCCTTCTTAGGTGGTGTTTGAACAGAGACCTGAAAGAAATACAGGACCAAGCCCTGATGATAACCACATGCCAGGCATGTCAGGCTTAAAGGAAGAAGGAAATAGGCATTAGCGCTAATGAAACGGATGGCTGTTATATTTTAGTTTATTTTTAAACCTCTGTGTGATTACTTTGAACCTGTCTTATTCTGTTGACTGTTTCACTGTTTATCAAAGAAAACTACTTGTTTATTGAGAATAATTATTTTAAATCTGTTTCATAATGTGCACAGTCCTCGGTTATCATGGTGATAAGTTTTGTTTCTTTCTTCCTTACTGTAGAAAATCAGAAAGTGCAGTTGACAGAAGGGTCACGTTCACACTACAATATCAATTGCAACTCAACAAGGACTCCAGTCGCCAAGGAGCTTAATTATAATCTAGACACTCATACGTCTGCCGGGAGGATCAAGGCAGTTGAAAAGAAGGAAGCCTGTAATGTAGAAAGCAACAGAAAAAAGGAAACGGAACTTCTTGGCTCTTTTTCTAAAAATGAATCAGTTCCCGAAGTTGAAGCCCTGCTGGCAAGATTACGAGCTTTATAAGTTAAACTGGTTAAGAAAAAAATGATTAAGCCAAATATAAAGCCATGCTCTAAACTATAACACTTGAAAAAATCACTTTTATGTAAGTGGCCTTATATAGTTTAAATTATGATATATATTAGAAAAATAAAGCTAAATACATGATTGCAGTGCTTTTTCTATGTACTGGAGGTTTTGGTTTATTCAAGATTGTAATGGGCTTTAATGTTCTTTATGTCTCCTAGTAATCCTCTGTTCTGTATTTGGTGGTTAAATTATACATATTGCTTTAGAGAGCAGGTAGGTGGCCATGTGTTCAGCAATGTGTTCTTAAGAAAATACCATCTTTCTAAGCCACTGGAATTTTTACTTTACTATTTTTAACATTAATGGATGTCAAGTCATCAACCTCAAGTCTTTACATATCCATGCATATTCCATATATATTGTTTATATAGGCCCAGGTTTCTCTTTAATTGAAATCTATACACTACCAGTACAACATCAAAAACATGTAATTGACTGCATCAGAGCTATATATGTAACTCCATTATCATCATCATCAAATTCATGTTAAGCAGACCCTCTAGGGGACCATAAGGCAATTGAGCACATAACCAAAAATGATGCAATAAGAATGCATGCACTCTTTGCCGAATGCATGTGCTTTTGTGTAACGTGGATATAAACAGTATTGCAGTGCTGCCAAAACTCTTGGTCTTAGCTAAGAGAGTATTTTTCTCCTTTTGATTATGACTCTGAGATAAAATTGCCATTTTGAAATTTCCAAAGTAACATTTTTTTATTTTATGGATAAACTTGGAATTGTAATTTCTCCGATCTGACAATCAATAACTTTAACAAAGATCTAATTAAGTGTTTCAAGGAAAGTTTTCCATGCAAATGTAATATTACCTCATTTGGGCATCATAGCTCTGTTAATTCTATATCAAAGAAAATAAACTTGCTTCTTGCACTAAATGAAAAAAATATGCTTTCTTTTCTCTCTCTTTTTTGAAAATGTATTCTGTGGATAAGCTGGGAATAGACTGTGACATGCAGTCTGTCTAAGCATCTATTTTGCTTTATTACATGTAATAAGTAAGTGACTGCTCTTTTACCTTCAGTTAAAAAGCAGTTATATGGAACTAGTCGGGCGAGGTCTGTTGCTTTTTATTTCCTTAAGTTGCCACCTCCTTTCAGCTCCAAGTTAATAAAGTTAATTAATTAGAACTATGAACCAGGCCCTGTTTATAGACATTGGAGAACAGAGTATTATCTATAGCTAGTTTAGGAATAAATGTGTACCTGTATGTATTGCTGAAATATGCATTTTGCCCTCCAATCACGATTCCTGTTTTCCTGAAAACAAACCTTAAAAATCAAGAAAGGTGACGGACATTTGCCCATTTAAGCCAACAGCATCCCTAACAGCAAGGCAGGATTGTTCTGTTTAGGAAAGAGTTAAATGAAAGAACTCTCACTATCAGTTCTTAAAGTGATTTTACAGACTTGGTTTTTCGAGAAACAAAACTTA